>NC_080580.1:46066123-46369153 GCF_029962835.1 Magnolia sinica
GGCCCATTGTGTTGTATTAGGGGCCATGGGTTAAGGACCATTGAGGTTTATTAGGGCTCATGGGCTAAGGCCCATTATGATGTATTATGACCTATGGGTTGAGGCCCATTGTGATGCATTCAAGACCCATTGTTGAGGCCCATGTTATGAGGCCCATTTGATGTATTTGAGGCCCATGGGTCGAGGCCCAATGGGATGTATACAAGGTCTATTGCATTGTGTGATTCCACCATGGGTTATGTAATGACATTTATGGCGGGTCGTGCCTTGGGAGCGATGTTGGTTTGATGTCCACATCATAAAAATAATGTTGGTTAAATGTCCGCATTATAACTCTCCCTGGGGCCCATTATAGGCTCATACTTGTTATGCGTAGGCCATCAAGGTCCATCTTCGTCGTGAGGATAATTCATCACTTTATAACATGCTTAGCATAGCTCCACGATACATGCCCAACGCATCATTTGCATGTTTGTTATGAGATGTGGTTGACCATTGCATATGACATTGGGCATGTTGTTATAAGACTCCCTGATAGGCGGAGATTGTCTCACATGAGTACATGGTATGCGCAGGATTGATGCATGACTGGATTGTATAACTCATGTATCTTGCATTGTGTGTTGTGATTACTGTATGCCCTAGTGACATCAAGGGCATAGCCTCCATAGGTATTTCATGGATGGCCAGATGGGACACCGAAAATCTGTTCTACATGGGGTGCTATAGATATCCCTGGGTGAAAGTCCGTAAACCCTCTTGGTTCCAGAGGTTGCTCCAACGTCTAGACCGAGTGGATGCATGAGCGCATGAGGGCCGTATACCGTTAGGCCGCGTCTCCCACTGTGTCATGGTCGGTTGGAAGGGGGTACGACCTTACCTGCCTGAGAGGAGGGGGCATTGCTAGGCTGAGTCTGACCAGCTCGAGGAATGGGTCCGCTATCGACAAGCCGGGACCAATATTGGTAGGCAGACAGTGAGGTCTCTTCCACTCACCTTGTTGCGCGTGATGGGGCGGCAAGCTGGTTTGGAGTGTAATAGACCCCGGTAATTTCCCAAGAGAGTAACCGTACTGATATGTGGACTTATTGAGCAGGAATTGCATATTCATTCATTCATTCATTTACTATCCACTTGGGCTGGTGGTACGTAACTATTTGTCACATGTACCTTCGCATGGCCAGGATCTCGGTTGGGCGTGCAACTAACTTGAGATCAGGAGTTTACCACATGGTGTCTGAATATCTAAATTTAGGTATGGGACTGGTTTGCATAGAAGTCCCTTGTGATGGACCCCATAGCCTGCGATACTACGTACTATCATCTCGACTTCACATTCCAGCATGGTCATTTCATTCGCACCACATATTACATTGCATCCGCAATACTTAACATTTTGGGTTACCATGTTTTTGCACTTATATGACCTAGATGAGGTTGATGGTATTCGTGGCTCGTCGGGATTTACATATTGCATTGTATCCTCAACATCTATTATTGTCTTTTTATGTTTCGTATCGCATGGCCTTGGAATGGCCGATAGCATTCATGCCTTGCATCACACAACTTTGGTACAACTGATATCATTTATGGACTTACCCCATATTTCCGCATTACTCTGATATTGTATGATTCATGATCTTGTCAGTATTTCCACTTACTCCGATGATGTATGATTTAGGGCTTTAAGGTATACTTAACACTTACCTGGGGCACACACTTTCACCACCATCTAAGCTTTTGTAAGCTTATGCACGATAGATGCGTGCAGGTGGCGTTAGGTTGCAGCAGCGTTGAGCTTGGAGTGTGTAGCGGTCTTCGGGAGCTTAATTTTTTATTGATGTATTTTTCCCTTCAGCATTGTACTCAAATGATTATATTAGTGGATATATGATGATGATGTTGCCTTTGTGAATTTGGTAATCTTGTGGTTATGCTTATTATGAGTTAAATGTACGTTGAAAAAATCCTCCTTGTAGGATCCCAGGATCGGAATCTGGCGTATGAACGCTAGGAGCCGAGAATGGGGTACTACGGAGGCTGTCGGCACCAGATTCGGCGATCGGGAATTTTGTGAGCCCGGTTTCTGAGTTTGGGGCATGACACTAAAATCAATAATGTGATGGATTTTGGTTTGTCACAAATGTATGAGTGATTTAATCCATCGCAAATTTCTCCCAAAAATAATACCAAGCGATGGATTTTTAGTTGCATTTGCAACGGATCATGGTCCATCGTAAAATGACTTTTCCCCAAAACATTTTTTTTTTAATTTAGGATATGGTGGAAAATTCTGTTTTATTGTAGTCTAAGAATTATTTTTTAATAGAATTTCAGTGGTTTAAATGTATATATTTGTATTTAAGACTAATTTTTATCATTTGATTGAATGCAAAGAAATTTTTATTTTGTTTTTATATCAAATGAGTGGAAATTATTATTAATTAAAAAAACTAATATTTAAATGATTTGTACCATCACATGAAAAAGAATATTGAGAAGTTTAAAAATTTTAACAATGTTTGAAAAATATTGAGATTTTGAAAAAGAAAAGCCTTGATTTAATAAAAATCTTTTTTTTTTTGAAAAAAAAAATATTGAATAAAGTTGATAATTTTGAAAAAACGAATTTGATTTCGAGAAAAAAATGATATCCTAAAAAAGGAAATTATAAAGATAAAAAAATGTGAAAATTTGGACGACTTTGAAAAATGAAATTTAAAATAAAAAATAAAATAAGAGTTTGTATTTTGGAAAAAATAAATAAATTTGAGAAGTTTGTATTTCAATTCTTTCGAACTTCTCCATTTTTATATATATATATATATATATATATATATATATATATATATATATATATATATATATATATATATATATATATATATATATATATAATGGAGAAGTTCGAAAGAATTGAAATTTTTAAGATAAAACGAGATTAAAAAAATGATACTTTAAAAAAATGACATTTTGAAAAGGAAAATAAGGAAGTTGAAAAAATTTGTGATATTGAAAAATAATTGAAAATGTTTGAAAATTGAAATTAAAAGAAAAAGTGATTTATAAAAACACGGAGATTTTTAAAAATATATATATGATTTTGAAAAATAAAATTGGAAAGTTGATAACAAAATGGTGCTTTTGAACGGAAAAAAAAAATCGGCATCTTGAAATTTTTGAGGAAAAAAAAGGATTTTGGTAAAATTTTGAGATTTTGAAAATAAAAAGTAAGAATTTGTATTTTTAAATTTTTTTGAAGAGTTTGATAATAAAAATGATATTTTGTTAAAAGTTTGGAAAGAGAAATTAATATTAAAAAAATATACATTTTGAAAAAAAAAATTTGATTTTAAAAGGTAATTGAGATTATCTATGAAAAAAATAAGACTTTTTACTAAATTACTATAAACAACCACTAATTGAACCTTTAATCACTTATGTGCACAAAAATTCACTTGTGAAAAAAATGATAGCAAAGGTTTAATGAAGTGTAATTGAGACGTGCTAAGGTTGATCTGAACGATCAAGTATGTTCGAAACGTATGTGCTAATTAGGATAGAGAACAAAAATTGACTCAATATAAATTGAAACAAATTAGATCCATTCAAAATAGTCTTAAAATGGGCATGATTAGTTTGTCTAGATCTAGATTGACTTTAGACAATCTGAACTAAACATAAACTCAAATCTGACCATTGGATTGCAAGATATGGCCCGTCATATTGTTGATCAATCTTGTCCATCCAATATCTTTCTCATCCGAAGCCCAATCATGATGAGTGACTATTTAAATCGAAGTTTGAATATATAAAAAATCGCATTTTCAAAAAAGTTGAGAAGTTTCAATAAATTGGGATTTTGAAAAAAAAAGAAAAAAAGAAGAAAAAAGAAGAGTGATTTAAAATTGATAATGATTGAGAAAGATTCAGATTTTGAAAAAGAAAATTAGATTTAAAAAGACAGATTTTTGGCAAAATTTTGACATTTTAAAAATGAAAATTGAGAAGTTTTAAAAATAAAATTGTGATAATTGAAGAAAATTTGATAATGTTTGAGAAAATATGATATTTTGAAAAAAATAAAAATAAAAAATAAGATGCAAAAAATGAAGTGATTTTGAAAAAAGAAATGATTTTTATTTTGAAGATAATTAAATAGTTTGTTAAAAAATTAAGATTTTGTGAAAATAACTTATAATGAATTGTAATGGCAAGAATAACTTAAAATGATGAGATTGATCTAATTATATGATAAAGCCATTCTAAAGTTAATCTGAACCGAATGGTCAAATGTATTTATAACGTGCTAATTAGGATATACTAGAAAATTCAGCCTATTATGACTTCAAGCGAATTAGATTAGTCCAAAATACTTTTTAAATGGGAAACGAACAGTTTTTCAAGATCTTGATTAGTCCAGAATGAAGAATAAATAACTTCAGATGTTTATATTAAATGTCACTCAAATCTGACCATTAGATCGGAAGATATATATGGTCCATCATATTATTGATCAATCTCGTGTGCCCAATATCTTTATGATATGTAGCCTGATCGAGGTGAGTAACTAGTCAAATTGAAGGTATTGATTAATAAAATAGAGTGAATGGATCAAATATCTAAAATGGACCAGGTCAAAATTGTGACCCAATTTACTGACATCATGGAAACCTAAGAATTGATGTTAGTAAGTTTTTTGGGCCCATCATGATATGTGTCGAACATTAACACCATGCATTTGATGTGTCCCCTTTAGGTAATGAGATATCTCAAAAATCATCCCTATATGAAACTCAGGCGGGCCATACCATCCAAAACGATGTCAAGACATCCCAAAATATATAAAAGCAGTTGGTGAGGCCCACGTGAGTTTTGGATGCGGCTGAAACTTGGTCTAACCCCTCATCCAAGAGGGACACACATAATGAATGGGCTGGATAAAACACTTACATCATGGTGGGCCCCCCAGAGCCCTACCTGGACGGATTACAGTCCAAGTGAGGTAGTATTTTAACAGAAGCGGATTGCGTACTGAGTAACTCAGTACCCTTAACGTACTGAGTAAACTCTCTGGGGTCCACTGTTATTTATTTATTTTATCCACTCCGTTCATCTATGTTAACAGATAATTTTAGGTCTAGAGAACAGAAAGGAAGTATATCCAAAGCTCAAGTGGACCACACCATAAGAAATATTGTGATTGAACCTCTACCATTGAAAATTTCTTGGAGGCTATAGAAGTTTTGGATCAAGTTGATGTTTTTGTTTTCTCTTCATCCATATCTTTTTGATATTACGAAGAGGTTGAATGGCAAATAAACATTACCGTGGGCCCAAGAAAGGTATCAACGGTGGAAATCATTATTCCACAATGTTTCGTGTGGCATGGTCCACTTGAGCTTTGGATTTACTGAAAATTTGGGATCAACCCCACACCGTTCATCCATCTTTCAAGATCATTTTAGAGAATTATCTAAAAAATGAATCATATCCAAAGATTAAATGGACCACACCACAAATACCAACAAGGATAATGATTCACTATTAAAAAAAATTCTTAGGGCCCACCATAACATTTATTTTCCATCCAATCTGTTCATAAGGTCACAAAGACCTAGATGAAGAGGAAATTTTTTTTCGTATTGATCCAAAACTTCTGTGACCCCCAAAAGGGTTTCAATGGTCGACGTTCAATCCCCCACTGCTTTTTTCAGTGTGGTCCACTTGATAGTTAGATCTGTCTTATTTTTTGTCTCAAGCCTTATGACGAGCTCGCTAGATGGATGGACAGTTTGGATATAACACAGCTCGTGATGGGACCCACTGAACTTGATGATGTCAGCTAATCCGCATCCCTCACTATGCAATGCGATTTCATTTGAAGACAGGTTAGGGCCGATGCCCTAACCAGTATCTGTGTTTCTCCCTCTGTCTCTCTCTCACCTTTAGTCCCCTCTCTCTCTCTCTCTCTCTCTCTCTCTCTCTCTCTCTCTCTCTCTTTCTTCCTACAGATCTCTCCCTCCTCTCTCTCTCTTCCTTGCTCAATCTCTCTTCCTACTGTCTCTCTCTCTCTCTCTCTCTCTCTATCCCCATCCAAGATCTTGTTACCGACCACCCTATCCACGCACACCCTCTCGATCTCTCTGCATCTATTGTTGAAGGCTTAAATCTCTGAGAACATTGAGGTATTTCTCTCTCTCTCTCTCTCTCTCTCTCTCAGTCTCTCTCAATCTCAATGTCGATTTAGGGTTTTTTAGATTTTAGGGTGGATTCCACAGGAATGTTTATTTGCCATACAACCTGTTGAGATGCTAGGTGGGGCCATAAAATGAATATGTTGGATGACAAATAAACATTAAGGAAACATTATGGTGGGCCATAGAAGTTTTTTAATGGTGGAGCATTTAATCACCATTGTTTCCTATTAAATGTCGACAAGGGCCCCACCATCTTGGGTGAGGCTGGGGTCGCACCTAATCTCTTCCCTGGATTTTATCTCATCAACAACCCTCTGTTTGCTTTTCCAAACTGCTAGCAATACACATGTCATTTCGAACATCCATCTTATGAAACTCCTTGCCTAGATCACGATTTCTTGTCACAAGGAGCTTATGGCAACTGCACGCAGTCATGAGGACAACGGATCTGATGTCCTTCTCTGATGAATTCTGTGATCATTTCTATGGGTATCATGCACATGAGGTGGCCTCAAGTCTAACTGGTTGGACCTAAGTTAAGGTCCACCCAGCAGATAACTTTCACCCTTTCATACGTGTGCGATATCCAATCTATCTAATAGGTTAGCTGATTCATGAATGCAAAAATCAGCCACATCCACTTATTTATGGCATAAGTAGTTTATCTTAAGAAACTTACAATCCAAACGCCCCTTTGATTTAGTATTTTTTTTATTTAATTAGTTTATCAAATCAATGTTCTTATAGCAACATCTTTACTAATGTCATTTTGGAACAAGTAAATGATCCAATAAATATCCATCAAAACTTAGCGTCTAAAGTATTTATATGATTTAGAGAGGCCCAATCAAGTATCTGAGTCGTTCATCACATTGAACCCAACTTCAATTGCTTCTTGATGATCATAATGATCAGATGACCATTATAATTGTATTTGTAGCCATCAGATGAATCAAAACATGTTCAATTATTCAGTAGACTACAATGTAAAAGATTAGAACATGATTACTACCATCCTCATGTGCCCACCTTGGGTTATTCATCTCTCTCAAAGAATAACTTCAAAAGTAAATTCAAAGGTACAACTTAGGCTACAACTCAAAAATCTCCACAATGGAATAATCTTACCTATACCTATAGACTGTAGATGATTCGGAATAGAATGCTAGAAAGAGAAATACAGTGATGGTCAATATTCAGCTGAAGAAGGGAGTATGAAATAAATATCTCTATTGGGCCCTGATGTTGTTTGTGCAGGCCATTCACTCTATCCATGTGCTAGCTCATGTTAGGACTAGGTCCAATATTTTTTGTGTGGCTAAATTTTTTTATCTCAACTCCTCTACGCAGATTCTGTCCCACTTCCTGCAACTGAATTCCTTAGTATATTTACTTTTAGGAATGGGAGGATTGTAGATAATATGTTTCATTAGAGGATTTACATTTAGTTTGAACTTTATATCCATCCTCTACAGAAATACAAAAATTAGAAAGGAAAAAAATTGCCTTTGTATAGAAGGTAGGCCCAATCATGTAAATGCTCTTAACTATCTATTGGTTAGTTTTGGAAAATCTAGCTCCGTAATTGTCTTCGAGAGCAACTTCTATAAAACAATCCTGTGAAGTTGATGTTCATTTACCTTTAATCAGCGTGCTTAAATGATGCTAGTGTTGTCCTGTTGATTACCTTGGAGTCTTGGTGTAACGTCTCTGAAAATCCATACAAAGACCCGAGTATCTCAGAAATCACTAAGAGTCAAATTATGTAGAAATTAGATGAAAATTTAATAAGTACTAATCTAAATTAATTAGTAGATTAGCTTGACCTGCTTTCTATATGAACTGCAAGACCCAAAACCAATAGAATCGCTAACTCTACATTACCTAAAAACCTAGGAGAAATCTAAAAACCCAGTTGCTCATGGGAGCACATTGAAACTCCTTATCAGACCTGGACCGCGCGTCGAAAGTCTGATTACCTCGAAACTATACGATTATGAGCGCCTTACTAGGCTTGACAACCATCTCAAGAATCAAGTCTAAATATCATCCAAAAAAACACAACTTGAGCCTGGAGCGAAGTGTGTGAGAAACGCAAAAATCTTTAGAGATAAACTTAAACTTAAGTGAATTGGGCCGTTCGCTTGCAAGCCAAATTTAAGGTTTCAGACTGTCAGATTTTGACCCAACTATACCCTTGGATCAAGGAAATTTTCCAACACATGTCAGTATACTTGTGGCCCTGATCAAGTGACGATGGCCGTTGAACTGAAACTAGTCCTTCATGATCTATCCACTAATCCGATGGGACTGAAATCTAACCTGACATAGATCCATTGTTAGGGAACTTTCTCTGGACTGTATATAGGTAATGGATCTCCGAATGAGCTCCGTTGGCCCGAAACAACCACCTCTTGGCTATAACCTAAGTATAACATGGCCCTGGGGCCATTGACAACACTTCTGGGCCTATATAATGCCCTTAACCCACCCCTCTCTCATTCCATACGATTTTCCTAAACCTTAAGAGAGAGAAGAGAGAAAATAGGATGAAAGAGTGAAGAGGAGAGAGAGAGAGAGAGATAGTTGTTGGGATTCATTTCAACCACTCCACATGTCGAATCATCCGAATCCATTTTTAGGTAAGAAATCTTAACCCTAAACTATTTTAGGGATCCAAATAGAGAAACCAGTGAAATAGCTAACCTATTTCAATGTTTAGGTAGCAGTTGTGCCGTAAATAGAGACATGGTGTACGAACTGAGTTTGTAACGAGCATACTGACGAAAGGTACAGACTATAAACATTTAGGTTATGGTTTTCAAGGCTTTCAATGTCAGTAATGATTTATGTTTGACTTGATTGCTCCCATATGATCTTAGTGATGACATATTCGATAAATCATACTTACGTATGAACTATGTGAACATATAACGTATTCTATGTGTTTGTTGAAATGATTGAATGAATATGAAATTATGATTTGTGATTGCCATGATTATTAATTGAGAATACATGATTGTTGTATGTATGACAACTCCTTGTGAAAGGCTTTGCCATAATATATGTTATAACTAATTTATTACATGTATGTTGATATGTGTAGTCTAAGTGTTTGATAAAATGTCTGAATGAGAAGTTGCTTATTAAAATGTACTTAATAAGGGCATTGAGATAGGATTCTCAATTTTTGTATCTATAGTTACAGTTTCCCTTCATGTAACCTATCTCGTTATTACGGGATTTATGGATGAAATGCCTATGTATGATAACATGTGCACAATGTGATTTTTAAAATGATCAAATGAGATTTAAATTTCAATTAGTTGTCACATACTGTTTTAACTATCACATATGAATGCCTATTGTATTTGAGTATGACTGGGACTAATATATAGTCCAGGCAATCAGTAACGGTTTACGATTAGTGGCCGAACTAGTTTCGCCACAACGGATATATTCGATGAATCTGAGTCGTACGGTAATTGGTGACAGTGGTTAGGCCACGAGGAGTGCGTATGCGCTCGATGTCGATTAATTTAACATGTGCTCCATGTTGATTAATTTAACATATGGTGATTAGCGACAGTGGTTAGGCCATGAGGTGTGCGTATGCGCTCCATGTTGATTAATTTAACATGCGCTTCATGTCAATTAATTTAACATACGGTGATTAGCAATAGTGGTTAGGCCACAAGGAGTGCGTACACTGAGGTGACGAGCCTCTTCTTAATGACCTAAACTTGCCCATCCACTGCTTTCAATCAGGCGTGATATTACCCTATAACTTGCCTATCGTATATGATTAACTAGGATTGACTACCCTAAATGGATCATTGTTTGGGTAAATGATATAAAGGGAGGTGTAAGACCCGTATTCTCGCCCGTACTGTTCCGTAAATTTTCGCGGTCCTCCCAGTCGAATTTCATCGACCCGCAGGTAGCATTTGCGCACGCTCTTGGGTCATATCCTGTAAATCCGAGCCGACTCAAGCCGAGACCTATATCATTGCGACCGCACCATCGTCGCGGTTCCAACGATGCGTCTCGTGCGTCAATGCGACGCTCAGATTATGAGATCCGGCCTATGCATTATCGCGGCCATTGATTGCTTGATCGCGGGACCCACCTATCCCTATTGTTGTACTTTCCTAAAACATAATTACTATGATGTCACCCTAGGGGTGACATCACCCTACCCTACCACCTTACCTTCCCTTTTCCCCATAAGTCAAACTCATTAATTCCCATCACCTTACCATCCCTCTCTCCCATCACTCCCTTACATCATTTCTCTCTTTCACTTCTCTCCATTCCAAGCAACCATGAGAGCCAACGTCCACCTCCATGAGAGAATGCCATGTGTGGCCCACCTTCTTACTTTCCATCTCCACCATCCAAAGTCCATCTCAATCGTCGGAATCGTTTTCTTGGAGCTTTAGATCGTGTTGGCGGAAGAAGTCTAAGAGGATCATGAGGTGGGTGTTCTAGAGTAGATCTTGACCTTTGATGTTTGGTAGAAGTGAGACCCATCTCATGTATGTGATGTGATCATATGAGGGGCCCATAATGGCGGGGTCCCTCCACCATCTGACCTCTCTCTTTATCTCTCTCTCTCTCTCTCTCTATTTTTTTATGGCCCACCTGGATGATGTAGCTGTTGAGTCACATGTATGTATGTGGACCCCACCTAGATGGGCATATGGAATCCACCATCCAGTAGTGGATCGTCCAGCAGCTGAGGCTGCTGGACTATGTGAATGGAAAACATAAATATCAGCTCGATCCCAAAATGGGTGGGCCATTGACGTGGCACCACCCTGACGTATGTGTTCCGTACTTATGCCATGGGGCCACACAATTTATGTGTTTAATCCAACCGTCCGTCCACCGGCCTGACGACTGCTGGATGACGTCAGCAGATTTTGTGGGGGCCACTTGATGCGTGGATTCCATCCATGACGTCCATCCATTTGGTTGGAGCCCACCGTGATACATGTATTTTATCCTGCTGTAACAGCAGGATGGGACCCACGTCTGAGTGGATTCCACGCGGGGCATGCATCATTGCCTCTTACACGGTTTCACACACACATACACGTGTCTATATATATATATATATAATGCTATATATATTATAATATATTTTTTTATTAATAAGTTTTCATGGTGAGCCACTCCTACGTGGGACCCACCCAGATGTATTTATCCTATATCCACACCGTCCATATGCATGACGGTGGGACCCTGTGATATATGGGTCTTACCCACACCGTCCAAACATGGACCCCACTAGATGATGTATATGTGACATCCAAACCATCTATCCTTTTGACAAAAATGAAGCAGATTCAACCCTCTAGTGGGCCACGTACGTGGACCCCACCCGATGTATGGACCATTCATCCAGGCTGTCCGTCAGTGCACCTGGACGCTGGGTTTATTCAATATTTTATTTTATTTTAATATAATGTTACAGTGGGCCCTGATGTGCGTGGGACCCACTGATATGAAAGCTGATTGGCTGCTGTAACTCACACCAGCTATATGACTGACATTATGACGTCAGCAGGCCCATGTGACCCCACCTCAATGCGTGTGATCTATAGCCATGTTGTCTGTTCATTTGATGGACGTGGGACCCACCCACACGTGCTGCTCGTGTGGGGTGGGGCCCACCTTGATGAACTGTATTTCATCTATACCGTCCAAACATGGTGGACGTGGGAGCCTTCCATGATGTCTGCGTTTCATCCATGCTGCCACCGTGATGTATGTCATTATCCACACCGTTAATCCAGTAGATCTGGACGCTGCACCTGCACCCCCCTGCATATGTATAAAATGTATATATTAATAATATAATATTATATATATATATGTGTGTGTGTGTGTCTATATGTGGCGGGCCCCATGTGGGACCCACCTGCTGGACGGAATGGCTAGATATCTCACTAGCTACTGTCTTGGTGTCCCAAGTCCCGTGGGACCCACTAACTTACGGATTTAATCCACACCGTCTAGTCATCTGTGAGGACCCCACTGTGATATATGTTTTGATCCCACATCGTCCATCTGGACGTGGGATGGTGGGATACCACCATGATGTATTTATTTCATTCACACCATCCAGATAGTGCTGGATGATGCTGGACATGTTTGGATGGAGCTGATTTACCTAGACAATGTTTGGACAGTGTTGATTATCATTAGAGTGCCATGTGCCCATAGAATGATAGTGTACAGCGACACGTATGCAACCATTGAAATGATTTTGATATGGTCCAAGTCCACTTGAGGTCCCTTGGTGCGGCCCATCTATGAGGCCCATCATGAGGTATATTTTGAGGCCCATTATGATATGTATTAGGCCCATGTGCATGGCCCACCTGTTGTATATTTGAGGCCCTTGTGATGGGGCCCACCTGCTGCGTACTGAAGCCCATGGGCATGGCCCGTTCGATGTATTCGAGGCCCATGAAATGTGGCCCGCTTTAATGAACATGAGGCCCAAGTATGAGGCCCACTTGATATATATATAAGTCCACGTGAGGAGGCCACTGTAATGTGTTCGCGACCTATGGCGAGGCCCGACGTGATGTATATGCGGCCCGTATTTGAGGCCCAGGCGCAGGGCCCACCTGTTGTGTATTCAAGGCCCGATGTGATGTAGGTAATGATGTTTATATGGGACACTCCTTGTGAGCAACGTTGGTTAAATGTCCACATTAATGGGCGATGATGGTTAAATGTCCATATTGTGACCTTCCCTTAGGCCCTTTGGTAAAGCGATTATCGATCGATCTGATTGTCGTGACTGATTTGCCGATTCTGATTATCGATCGATCTGATTGTCGTGACCGATTTGCCGATTCTGATTATCGATTGATCCGATTGTCATGACTGATTTACCGACTCCGATTATCGATCAATCCCGATTGTCGTGACCGATTTAGCGATTCTAATTATCGATCGATCCGATTGTCGTGACCGATTTGCCGATTCTGATTATCGATCGATCCGATTGTCGTGACCGATTTGCCGATTCTGATTATCGATCGATTCGATTGTCGTGACTGATTTGCCGATTCTGATTATCGATTGATCCGATTGTCGTGACCGATTTGCCGATTCTGATTATCGATCGATCCGATTGTCGTGACCGATTTACCGATTCTGATTATCGATCGATTCGATTGTCGTGACCGATTTGCCGATTCTGATTATCGATCGATCCGATTGTCGTGACCGATTTACCGATTCTGATTATCGATCGATCCGATTGTCGTGATCGATTTGCCGATTCTGATTATCGATCGATCCGATTGTCGTGACCGATTTACCGATTCTGATTATCGATCGATCCGATTGTCGTGACCGATTTGCCGATTCTGATTATCGATCGATCCGATTGTCGTGACCGATTTGCCGATTCTGATTATCGATCGATCCGATTGTCGTGACCGATTTACCGATTCTGATTATCGATCGATCCCGATTGTCGTGACCGATTTGCCGATTCTGATTATCGATCGATCCGATTGTTGTGACCGATTATCAGCCATTTCGATTATCGATGCCATTACGCGTGGCGATTTCCGATTCCGATATCTGATAGGATTATCGATCGATTCCGATTATCGTGGCCGATTACCGATTATCGATCGAGGCCGATTACCGATTATGATGTGTCGTGAACGATTGCCGACTCCGATTGTCGGGGCCCAGTGTGATGTATATGCGACCCAACGTGATGTGTATTCAGCCCATGTCTAGGGCTCAATGTGATGTATATGAGGTCTATACGATGAGCCCATTGTGATGCATTTGAGGGTCAGGCGATGGAGCCCATTATGATGTATGTTAGGCCCATGAGTCAGGGCCTAATGTCGTGTATATGTGGTCCACTTGAGTAGTGTAATGTGGATATGATGCCTTTGTGTGAGGCCGAATGTAACGTATCACTTTATGTTTGGCTCTCTGTAGGCCCATTCCTGTGCTTTTCACATGTTGGTTGATAATGTCCACATTGTCGAGCTCGATTATCGAGCCGTTTGTTGATACCGATTATGAGCATGTGACAATTTAGCATCATGATACATGCCCATACGCATCATCGGCATGTTTGTTATGAGATGTGGTTGCTCATTGCATATGTCATTGAGCATGTTATTATGAGACTCCGATAGGCGGAGTGTTGATCTCGCATGCGCCATGCGTATGCGCAGATTGTATGCATGATGGATGTGTATGACTCATGCATCTCGCATTGACATGATTACTGTACGCCCTAGCGACATGAGGGCCGTAGCCTACAGGCTTATCGTGGATGGCCAAATGGGACACCGAAATGTTTGGTTCTAGCATTAGGCGCCATAGATGTCCCCGGAGTGAAAATTCCTAAACCTTCTTGGTACAGAGGATGCCCCAACGCGAGACCGAGTGGATACATGAGCGCGAGTAGCCGAATACCAGAGGCGCGTCTCCCATCGTGGATCGGAATGGGACAGGAAGGTGTGGCCTTACCCGCCCGAGGGTAGGGGCAATATTGCGTTTGACCAGCTCGTGAATGGTCCGCTATCGACGTCCGGATAGGTATTGGCCATGCGGATGTGAGGTTTCTTACGCTCACGTCGGACTGTGCGGCTAGGAGAGCAGGAGTGCCATTTGGAGTGTACTAATACCAGAGAAGAACCGTACTGATACTCCCATACCGATATCGTGGATCGTTAGGGAGCAGGAGTTGCATACTCATTCATGCATTCATTCATTCACTATCCACTCGAGGTTGGTGGTGCGCAACTATTTGTTACATGTACCTCGCAATGGTCCGTGATTTCGACGTCTAGGTATGCGCGGACTATGACCCGAGATCAGTGAGTTTACCACATTGAGTCTCGCTATCCAAATTAGGTATGAGCTAGTTGATCATAGTAACTTCCTGTGATGGAGGTGGTAGGCTGCGATACTTCGCACTATCATCCCGACTTCAGGCACTCAAAGATGGTCATTCCATTCGCACCGCATATTGCATGACATTCGCGCATATGACATTTTGGGTTATTGTGTCCCGCATTTATATGGTTTATGTACGATTGATGCTATTTGTGTTACTCATCGAAATGTATATTGTATTGCAACCTCTACATCTGATATTTGGCTATCTATGATTCCTCATTTGCATAATTGTTCTACATTGCATATTCGACATTGATTGACTCATGGACTTGTCCGTATTTTCGTTCTGTTATCGTATGTTTGTGATCATGTCAACATTCTGTTTACTATGACAATTCATACTCTTGTCAATATTTCTGCTTATTTCTTCATTATACAATTTATGGATTACAAGTACTTTCGATATTGTGTGATTATGACATTGTATCCTCGGCATCTAATATTTAGCTCGCTTTAATTCCTTATTTGCATAGTTGATCTGTGTTGTGTACCCTGATATTGTATGATCCATGGATTTATCAGTATTTCCGCTTAATTTGATTACTCTGATATGGAATACTTGGCACTTACCTTGTACACATACTTACACCACCCTCTAAGCTTTCTATAAGCTTATGCACGATAGATGCGTGCAGGTGATGTTAGGTTACAACAGTGTTGAGCTTGGAGCGTGCAGCGGTCTTCTGGAGCTTGATTTTTGATTGATGTATTTTCCTTTCAGCATTGTACTCAAATGATTATATTAGTGGATATGTGATGATGATGTTGCTTTTGTGATTTGGATAATCTTATGGTTATGCTCATTACGAGATAAATGTACGTTGAAAAATCCTCCTTGTAGGATCCCAGGATCGGAATCTGGCGTATATACGCTGGGAGCCGAGAATGGGGCACTACGGAGGCTGTCAGCATCAGATTCGGCGATCGAGAATTTTTGTGAGCCCGGTTTCTGAGTTTGGGGCGTGACAGGAGGTACCTTAGCTTCCCAAATCTGCTGTACGAATAAGCCTAAATAAGAACTTGGCTAATATGATCATACCATGCATTGCATGTGCTTTGGCAAGGAAGCACACGTTTAGTAGGAGTGTTGCATACGTGATCGTGAGATGATGTCATTGATGGAGTGTAGGCAAGAGCATGCATCATTGTAGCATATCATTCTTGCATTAACAAGAGTACTTAAGACATTATTGTTGCATTGCTTTATCATTACCACTTGATTGAATTGATAACATGTTAACCTTTATCATATAGCTCCACTGAGTTGATCACTCACTCCCACTCTGGGACGGTGTTTTAAAACACCAACCAGACCCTATTTTAGTTTCAGATGATGGCGAGGCTTATGAAGCGAAGCTCGACTTTTATGATGACGAGGAGGAGTTCTCCTACATATAACTCTCTGGCGGGTCTATATAGACCTGGAGTTGCGTTGACGGGATTACAGGGATAAAGATTAGATGCCATTACATTGTATCATTTTGTAAATTTTGAAACTATATATGTATATATTCAGCCTGGTGACATGATCATTTATAACCACTTATATACTTTATATGTCTATCACAGTCTTCCACTTGCTAAATTTAATCATCTCTGGAGTATGATGTGCTGTTTTAGTATAATCCCACTCATGTTTAATGCACTAATATGGACAACATTTAATTATCATTATCTATGTTGCATAAGTGATGCATTAGAACTCGGGAGTTGAGCTTCTGCTCGACCCTCAATTTTTGGGGCGTTACAAGTTGGTATCATAGCATGATCTGGATTAAACTGGACCTGGGTTATGGTAACACGATGCACACTGATGTACTTTGACTTAGGTGGGGGCGAGAAAAATGTAGAAACGAACATAGGATTCCCAGTTTTACCGACGGGCGAAACTAACCATTGAATTTCACCTCGTATGCATATAATATCATGTAAAAATGATCCCAATCCCTTCCTAAACCGTCAGTTGACCATTTTGGGTGATAATTCAGTGAATCCCACGCTCAAAACATGCCAAAAGCATGAATATGTGTGAGTTGAAGTCCGAAAGCGTCTCAAACGGATGTGGGGGCCACACTGTAATTTACAAAGGGACCCAAGGGGGTCTCACATGTTTTCAGCACCCCAGAGAGGGGTGGACACTGTCCCCCAGGCGGAGCCACCGCTGGTGGTCCAGAGTCTAGGCAGCGGCACCGCCTGGTCGGCGGCGCACCGCCCACAGCCCGGTCAGGTGGGCCTTATCACACGTGTGGGGCCACCCCATCACCAGTTTAAACCCTCTTTTAGGTTGTTTTATCCCATTTCATGCCCCCTCCACTCCATTTTCACTCCCAAATACTCCAAAGCTCCCTTTCCTTCTTGAATCTTTTCTTTTATACACTTCCAACCTTCAAATCTCCCATTTGGTTCATCATTAGCTTCCCATTCCTCAATTTCATCCCTCCACCTTCATTATTTTCACTCAGTTGAGCACAAAAGCCCCCTTTTGTGTCTCATAATCTTCCAAATCCTCTACCCATCACATCTACCCGCCTCTATTGCCTTGAAACTATCATTCTCATCTCCATTTTCTTCCCTATTTCCATCTATTGAGCACAAAGGCCCTCCTTTTGTGTCTCAAGATCTCCAAAAACCCACCAACCCATCTCATCCTTCAAGCATTTCCACTTCCAAGGGCCCCTTTTGAGTTTGTCACCACCATCTCCTCACTCTCTATACTCCTTTCTCTCATGGTAAGGAAGAGAGTGGCCTCGGATGAGGCCGGGTCAAGCCTACCACACCGTACTACAAAGAGGGCGGACACCGAAGCTAGTACAAGTGCCAAGCGTGAGCGAAGGTCCAAGCAGGACCTCGATCCTTGGATTTCGTTGGAGAGATCGCAACTGCCGGACGTCAATCTTGGTATGTTCTGCAACCGCAAGGTCGTATTTGAGGCGCATGTCAATGAGAAGTTGTTTGGGACGTATCTAATCATCGAATTTCTCCTCGAAAATGGATGGGGTCCCATATTTAAGGGGAAAACTCATGCGAGCAAAGGCACTGTGCGTGCCTTCTACGCACACATTCGGAATCCCTTGTTGAAGCCTCTCCAGTTTTCTATCCCTTTGAGAAAGCAGGAAGCTATAGTTGGCGTGGATGAAATTGCCCGCATTATGGGACTTGAAAGAGGTGTGGTACACGCCAGTGAGAAGAACCTCGCTAGTGAGCGAGGGAAAAGACTCCGCACACGTTTCCTATATGGCCAGCTCGAGCGTTGGAGGTGGGGAAATAGCCTCGCTTCATCCAAGATGACGAACGACTTCCGCCTGCTCCACCACATATGCACTTATAACGTGTATCCTAGGTGGAGTAACTACACCGAATGCACAAGGTTCATGGTGGATTTCTTGTATAAGGTTGGGTAAGGAGAGAAAGTGTGCCTGCCTACACTTGTCCTATCCCAAACTATCCGCACTGCGCGGTCTACTAGGGAAAGTTCCTCACTACCCTTTGGTCGACTGGTATGCAAAATTGCCCACCACTACTGTTTTCGACTCCATATGAATGATGTTTCCCCAATCCATATTATTAGCAAAAACACGCTCGACAACATGGGCATTGGCCTTAGGCGACGCCGAGCCCGACTTGAGGAACAAAGCGATGATACAGAAGAAGAGAGTGAAGATGTCGAGGGAAGTGAAGGTGAGGAAGAAAGTGGTGACGAAGAAGAAGGAAATGGTGAGGAAGGCAGCGAAGATGAGGGCAGTGATGAAGAGGAGGATCAGGAAGGTGAAGAGGAGGCCCAAGAGTCTAATGAGGGACCTCCTCCTACTACACCTGAGCACCGCCGTGATCAGGCCGCCATCGAGGCCTGCTTGGCTCAGATTGAGGAGGGACAAGTCACCCTGAGACAGGAAGTCAGAGAGACCCGAGCAAAGCTTGAAGAGAGTTAGGCCTACATGAAGTAAAAATTTAAGAAGGTGTCTCGCACCTTGAAGGCTCTCCTGTGCTGTATGTAGGATAAGAGAGCTCCTCCACCATCACTAAATTCGGACGACTAGTCATATGTGTAGTCATCTTTTAGTTTGCTTTGTTGCTAGTTTTCTTTTGTACTAGCCTTGCTAGGCTTGGTTGGTTGTTAGTATATTATGGTGTTTAAGGCTTGTTTAGCTTAGCTCACATGCATCTTCTGTCATAATCCTTGTAAGACTATATCTCATGTATTGTGACAATTTTGGTAAATGAAATGCATGAAGCTTATTTTGATTTGGAATTTGAATGGTGTTTGGATGAGTATGTGTTCTTATGCTCAATCTTACAAGGGTTGCATCCTATGTTGTATATAGGGAATGACACCTAAGGCCACTCGGAGTACGGCACGTCTTACACTTAGCGAATCGACCGATGGGGCACCTCCCCTAAGCGATAGCCATACAGACCCCAGTTTAGGCCTAAATCACGAGACTATGCCGAATTCTCTGCCGGCCACTGGCCCCACCAATGGACCAACCCCTAGTGCACCACCGGTTCTAGAACAGAACCGCGCGTCTACCTCAACACCATACATGCCTTAGGTGGCTTCTCCTCCTGATAGTTTGGAGTAGATGATGCACCTTATGTAGCAGCAGCAGCAGATTTGGACCACCATAGCAGGGGCCCTTGCACAGAACATGAACGTGGTTCTGGTTGCACCACCTGTGCACCCTGCTGGCCACATGAATGCCAGTGGCTTATTCGAATAATTCCAGCGCTTTCGACCTCCCACGTTTGTGGGTACTCACAGACCCGAGGAGACCGAATATTGGCTTGACCACATCTCTAAGATGCTGAAGCTGCTGTACTGCACTGAGGCAGAGCAGGATAAGTTGGTCACGTATATGTTTGAGAAGTAAGCCAGCCTCTGGTGGGACAGCATCCTTCGGACCGTTCCCGAGGGTTACGTGTGGACATGGGATGCTTTTGAGGCCCGCTTCCACGAAAAGTATTTTCCCCTCACCTACCGTGACGAAAAGGAGGGAGAGTTCCTTCGCCTCCATCAGGGAGGAATCACTGTGGTCGAGTATGAGAACAAGTTCACGGAGCTGGCTAGATACACTCCTTTGATCCTAACGAACGAGCCGATGAAGATGCGGCGATTCTCCGATGGTATGCAGCCCAATTCCGCACAAAGATGTGTTGCGCTAGCATACCCAACTATGCTGAGCTAGTGAGCATGTCTCTGTGAGCTGAGTAAGACGAGGACAGGCTATCCCGTACACATTGTAACAACCTTGGAATTTTTGTGCTAATCTTTCCTTAAGTAGTTATTTTTGGGGTAATTAGCGCTATACTTGATTGCTTGTGAAATTCACATCAATCACTTTAAATTGTATCTGCTTGGCTCTAAACTTGTAGATTAGTTAGCGCTACGTTACTTTGAAATCTGGGATCCATCGCTAAATCCAGTTGTTTTGGGGAATTTTTGGAAGATCTGGATCAGACCTGGACCGGGCGTCGAAAGTCCGATGGCGATGATCTTAGGCTGTTGCGGTCACCGAGTTGGGCTTGACCATCACCTTGAAAATCAAGTCCATGTGATGTTCTGGGTCGATTTGATTGAGTTCGGAGTGAAAAGTGTGAGAACGGTTGGATATTTATTAAGTTTTTATGAAATTTGAGTCGTGTCGCTTGCGCGACGATTTTAAGCAATCTGACCGTTGGATTCTGACCCAATTTCACCCTCTGATCAGGATAGTTGGCCCAGGCATATCCTAGTGCTTGTGGACCTGATCGAGATTCCGTGACTGTTGAATTAAGTGTGGTCCGCCACGGCTGATCTGAAGAGCCAGTCGGTACGAAAACTCAGCTTGACCTAGATCCATGGTCAAGGAGCTTAAGTCCAACCTTTCGTGGTTATAGGCCCACCAGAAGTGCTTCGTTGGATTGAGAAAGGCATGCTTTGGTTATAACCTAAGTATACCTTGTCCCTAGGGTTATTTCCATCATTCTGAGGCCTATTTATAGTCCTTAAACCCTAGCTCTCTTTTCCATACGAATTTTCTCTAACCCTAGCTTGGAAAGAGAGTGGAAAAGAGAGAGAAAGTGAGAGAGATAAGTTGGTGAATCATCTTAGATTCTTCCTTGTTCTTCTTCATCTTTGAACCTTCACTTTGAATCATTCTTCTGATGATTCTGAGTTCATTTTGGGGTAAGTTAATCTAACCCTAACCTATGTTAGAGCTTAGATTAGTCTTGGTGTTGTTGTATCTCATTTCTATCCTTGTTTTAGGGTATTCTATCGCCGTTGACGAAGACAACTCGTCTAAATCAGTTCGGTGTTTCTTTTCTGGCTTAAGGTGCGGACTTTAAGTGTATAGGTTATGGTTTTCAAGGCTTTCAATCCTAGTGAATGATTTATTCTTGTTATGGATGAGATTTCGCATGCCAAATGTTGTGTTTACGTTACTTTCCTGATATGCATGCGTTATATTGAGATTTGTGTATTCTATGTATATTTATAAAGTACCGTATGCGTATAAAATATGCACTTGTGTTTGCCATGATTATTTGTCATGTATGTATGCTAGATGCATGTATGACAACTCCTTGGAAAAAGGAATTGTCTAACTGCATGTATTTCAACATACATCATGTATGTTGTTCCATGTATGCTAAGTGTTTGTAGAAATGCATGAATGATCTAAAGTGTAACTTATTACACTAATTGCGGGCGTTGAGAAGTGATTCTCAACACTCCTATTGATGTGCATGATTTCTTTTATGCAAGTTACATTCCATGTTATTTAAATTCAAGCACTACTTGTGCTTACATTTATGTTAAGTTGATATTCCTCAAGTGCTTATGTACCATAATTTAAGTTGTTGTTCCATTACTGTTTTAAATTCCATATTAATATCTGTTGTAGTGTAAGATGTTTGGGACTATGTATTAGTCCAGGAAATCGGTAATCGACTCTATGTTCGTGGCTGAGATTGCTTTTGCCACAAAGGACGTGATTAGACGAACCCGAGCCGTATTAGAGTTGTCGGCAGTGGTTTGGCCACGCGGAGTGTTTGCGCACTCTATGTCGTTCAACTCAACGTGCGCTCGTGCTAGTCGAGTTCGTCAAGTAACCCGATTGTCCGATGTATGTTCACCATGTATGGACGCTACTGCTTGAATCTAGGGTACCGAACTTACCAATGAAATCCTATTAACTATGGTACTCGATCCGCTAAGACTCATGAGCCGGACATGGTGGTATGGGACACTGTGGTCGAGCTGTCGACCTACGCTGGGGTGACGAGCCTCCCCGTAGTGACCAGTGAGCAACTAAACTCGTGAGCCGATTATGGTGGTATGGGACACTATATTCGTGCTGTTGGCCTACATTGATTGGTGACGAGCCCTTTGTAGTGACCTCGAGCATACCTGGATATCGCAAGGAGGTGACGAGCCGAATTGTGGTAGTAAGGGCATGAAAGGCGTACATTGATTAGTGACGAGCCCTTTGCTACGACCTCAAACATATGATCGTATGAGATGTCTAGGATTGACGACCCTAGAATGGATCACTGTTTGGATGGTGATATGAGGAAGGTATCTTAGCTTCCCAATCCTGCTGTATGAAATGGACTAATAACAACTTGGTAATCATATCCATGCACCGCATTTGCATGTGCTTTGTAGATGTGGCACACTTTGAGGCGATGTCATGCGTAACGTAAGATGAAGACGCTGAGGGTGTACGCGTGAGGGCACGCATCATATTGCATACATCCTTGCATTAACAAGAGTACTTAGGATTTATTTAATTGTTCTGCTTATCATTACTGTTTGATTGAACTGATAACATGTTAACCAGTGCCTTATTGTTCCACTGAGTTGATCACTCACTCCCACGTTTCTAGGGCGGTGTTAAACACCCACCAGACTCTGTCTTAGGTTCTGATGTTGCAGATGTGGATGCGACGCCTGAGGCAGAGCGGGAGATGGATGATGATGAGACTGCGTTCTCTTATATGCAGTTTTCAGACGGGTTCTAGCGAGCCTCAGTCTGATGCGCGGGATCTCTGGGATTATTATTTTTGGGAACTTAAATGATGTAACTTGATACTTATAATTTTGTTAAATAACACTTTCATACGATCTGGCTTGTATATGTATTTCAGGAATTTACACTTGTACACATACTTTTCTATAAGTCTTCCGCTTGCTTTATTCACTTATCCCTGAATCATATCTGTGTTTTGGCTTAATCTATTCCATGTTTTATGCACTAATACAGTCAACATACATCCATCATTAAATATGTTGCATAAGTGATGTTTTGGAACTCGGGAGCTGAGTTATGATCGACCCCCAAATTTTAGGGCGTTACACACATGTACCTGTGGGACCTAGGCCTCAACCAGATTTACCAAGCAGGTCGTTCCTCGGCAAGAGGCCACGTATAGACTCACCTCCCAGACTTACGGCTCCACTAGCCCAGCTAAGGCGAACAGATCTGTGGTACACCTACTGCAAGAGATCAAGCCATACAGTTACTTACTGCATCACCACGATGAGGGATAATGACTTCTCGCCGCCTCAGAAGATCAATCACCAACTTCCTCAGGCTATCTCGGCTCTGCCTCTACGTTCGGTACCACTAGCACAGCCTTTCTATAGGCCTAATGCACCTCGTAGTAGGCCACCTTAATGACCTATGGTACTGTAGCCAAATCATCCTCAACAAGCTTGTGTGCACTCACTTGCAGCTTAGGCATCCGAGACAGCAGTTATAGCACCACTGGCTTTTGAAGTCACAACATATATCCAAAGTACACCAGTTTTCCTATTGGTGGACACCGGGTCCACTATTTTGATAATATCATGCGCAGTAGTCAAGCATCTAGCGAAACTACTTCTATGGTTGGGTTGAGACTCCTTACTGCCACAAGGACCTTCTCAGATACTACCAAGATTTGTAAGGGTTGCTTGATAGACTTAGGAAGTAGAACAGTACTCGTTGACCTGATTGTTGCCCCGTTGTGCCATTATGACATCATCCTCGGCATGGATTGACTCACTAACATGAAGGCAGAGATCGATTGTGAGCCTAGAGTGATGACAACCCATGGTCCTGAGGGCACAACCTTTACTTTCCCAGTTCAGGTCAGTTGGTACTATCGCGTTAGTTGTTAGGCTTTCTTGTTAGAGAATGTTGATGGTCCGACACTTGGGAACACGCCAGTAGTTCAGGATTTCACGGACATGTTCATAAAGATACCTGGATTACCTCCTCATCGCGAGATTGATTTTACCATCGACCTAGTACCTAGTACGATACCTATATCTCCACCGACGTATCGCCTACCTCCATGTGAGATGGAGGAACTGAAGAGATAGATAGATGATCTGTTGGATGCAGGCTTCATACGATTGAGTGTATCTCCTTAAGGAGCACCTGTGTTGTTTGTGAAAAAGAAGGATGGATCGCTGCGATTGTGTATTGATTATCGCAGATTGAATCAAGTGAAGGTAAAGAACAAGTATCCTTTGCCCAGGATAGATGATCTATTTGATCAGTTGGAAGGGGCACGGTACTTCACCAAGATCGACCTGCAGCTAGGGTATCATCAGTTGTACGTCAGAGATGAGGACGTGCAAAAAATAGTGTTCAGAACCAGCATTGGGCACTACGAGTTCCTTGTGATGTCATTTGGACTCACAAACGCACCAGCCGTGTTCATGGACCTGATGAACCAAGTTTTTTGGCCGTATCTTTACCGATTCGTCATCGTCTTTATAGATGACATCCTGATATACTCCCAGAGTGGAAAGGATCATGAGGAGCACCTGCGAGCAGTCTTTGATACTCTCAAGAAGAACCAGTTGTTTGCCCATTACAAGAAGTATGACTTCTGAAAGGAAGAAGTCAAGTTCCTGGGACACGTGGTGTCCAAGGAAGGGATAGATGTGGACCTTGCTAAGGTGACCGCAGTTCAGTACTGGGAGCAGTCGGTTCAGTTACTGAAGTAAGGAGTTTCCTCGGTCTGGTAGGTTACTATCAACGATTCATTAAGGATTTTTCCAAGATAGCCAGACTGTTGTCTGAGCTCACTCGGAAGGATCTTAAGTTTGCCTAGAATGAGAAGGAGAAGCAGCCTTTTAGGAACTGAAGGACAAGTTAACATCCGCACTCATGCTAGTATTACTAGAGCAGGGGGTCAAATATACGATATACACCGATGCATCTCATGTTAATTTGGGTTGTGTTCTGATGTAGAAGGACAGAGTGATTGCTTACACCTCATGACAGTTGAGGAAGCACGAGGAAAACTACCCTACACACGACCTGGAGTTAGTAGCCGTCATCTTTGCATTAAAGCTCCAGAGACATTACCTCTACGGAGAGGAGTTCAAGCTCTTTTGCGACCACAAGAGCCTCAAGTGCATATTCACGTAGAGGGACCTGAATATGAGGCAACGATGATGGATGGAAACCTTGAAAGACTTCAAGTTCGAGGTCTCCT
Organism: Magnolia sinica; assembly: GCF_029962835.1. Lineage (NCBI taxonomy): Eukaryota > Viridiplantae > Streptophyta > Magnoliopsida > Magnoliales > Magnoliaceae > Magnolia > Magnolia sinica. The sequence continues at coordinate 46,091,755 of NC_080580.1, forward strand.
ACCATCCTAGCAAGTGTCATGCCCCAAACTCAGAAAACGGGCTCACAAAATTCTCGATCGCCGAATCTGGGGCCGACAGCCTCCGTAGTGCCCCATTCTTGGATCCCAGCACTCATGTGCCCGATTCCGATCCTGGGATCCTACAAGGAGGATTTTCAGTATGAACTTTTTTTTGTAATGGAGCATAACCACAAGTATAACCAAGTCATAAAGGCAACATCATCATCACATATCCACTAATATAATCATTTGAGTACAATGCTGAAAGGGAAATATATATATATATATATATATATATCAAAATCAAAGCTTCAGAGGACAACTCCACACTCCAAGCTCAACGCTACTACAACCTAATGCCACCTGCACGCATCTATCGTGCATAAGCTTACAAAAACTTAAAGGGTGGTGAAAGTGTGTGCACAAGATAAGTGCCAAGTATACCATAAAGCCCATAAATCGTACATAATCGGAATAAGCGAAAATACTGATAAGATCATGATTCATACGATATCAGAGTAAGCAGAAATATACTGGTAAGTCCATGAGTGCTATCAGTCGTACCAAGGCTATGTGATGCAAAACATAATAAGACAATAACAGATGCTGAGGATGGAAATGCAATATGCAAACCCTGACGAGCCACGAATACCATCAACCTCATCTAGGCCATATGAGTGTAAAAACATAGTAACCCAAAATGCTAAGTACTGCGGATGCAGTGTAATATGCGGTGCGAATGAAGTGACCATGCTGGAATGTGAAGTCAGGATGATAGTATGTAATATCGCAGGCTACGGGGTCCACCACAAGGGACTTCTATCCAAACTAGTCTCATACCTAAATTTGGATAGTCCGACTCAATGTGGCAAACTCCTGATCTCAGGTTAGTAGCGTGCCCAACCGAAATCCTGGCCATGTGAAGGTACACGTAACAAATAGTTACACACCACCAGCCCAAGTGGATAGTGAATGAATGAATGAATGGATATGTAATTCCTGCTCAATAGGTCCACATATCAGTACGGTTGCTCTCTAGGGAAATCACCGGGGTCTATCACACTCCACTCCAACTGCCTCCTCCCTAGTTGCACAGCCCAGTGAGTGGAAGAGACCTCACTATCCGCCTGCCAATATCGGGCCCGACTCGTCGATAGTGGACCCATTTATAAGCTGGTCATACTCATCCTACTTATAGCCCCCTCACTCGGGCGGATAAGGCCACACCCCTTTCCAACCCACCATGACACAGTGGGAGACACAACCTCATGGTATAGGCACCGGTGCTCATATTCCACTCGGTCTAGACGTTGGAGCATCTCCTGGTACTAAGGAGGTTCTGAGATTTTTACCCAAGGACATCCTACGTGCCCACAGTGCTAGAACTAAGCATTTTCGGTGTCCTATATGGCCATCCACGATGTGTCTGTGGAGGCCACAACCCTGATGTTGCTAGGACGTACAATGATCAAGTCACAAATATGCGAGATGCATGAGTCACACTATCTAGTCATGCAGCAATTCTACATGTATGGCGCGATAATGTGGGCACTCCATATCATAAGGAGTCAAGTAAATAGCCTACCCAATGGCATATTCTATGATCAAACATTCCTCATGTCAGATATACATATGATGCGTATAGGCATAAATCATGGAGTTATACTAAGCATTTTATATGACGATGAACTATCCCCACAACGAAGATGGGCCTTGATGGCCTACACACAACAAGTATGGGCCTATCAATGGGCCCTAGGGAGAGTTATAGTGCGGACATTTAACCAACATTATTCTTATAATGTGGACATCAAACCAACATTACTCCCAAGGCATGGCCCGTTATAGATGTCATTACATAACCCACAGTGGAATCACATTACAATGGGCCCTAACCCATGGGCTCCAAATACATCACAATGGGCCTCAACCCATCGGCCCTATACACATCACAGTGGGTCTCAACCCACAGGCCTTTATACATCACAATGGGTCTCAACCCATAGGCCCTAATACATCATAATGGGCCTCAATCCATGGGCCCTAATATATCATAATGGGCCTCAACCCATGGGCCCTAGAATACATCAAAATGGGCCTAATCACATGGTCCTCATATATGTCAAGGTGGTCTCAACAATGGGCCTCATACAAATGATGGGGGGCCTCAATAATGGGTCCTCATACACATCAAGGTTGGCCTCAATAACGGGCCCTCATACACATCAAGGTGGGCCTCAATAACGAGCCCTCATACACATCAAGGTGGGCCTCAATAATGAGCCCTCATACACATCAAGGTGGGCCTCAATAATGGGCCCTCATGCATATCAAGGTGGGCCTCAATAACGAGTCCTCATACACATCAAAGTGGGCCTCAATAATGGGCCCTCATGCACATCAAGGTGGGCCTTAACAACGGGCCCTCATACACATTAAGGTGGGCCTCAATAATAAGCCCTCATACACATCAAGGTGGGCCTCAATAACGAGCCCTCATACACATCAAGGTAGGCCTCAATAACGTGCCGTCATATACGTCGCATTGGGCCACATTGCATGGGCCCGAAAACTGATGGATGGCAAGGATAAAACATAGATATCATGGTGGGCCTCATAGACAACCCAAGACTCTAAACAGATGAACAATATGTATATAACACATACTTCATGGTTGGTGTTGATCTGCACCATTGCAGATGCATGGCTAACACACATCATGGCCCCACGCGCTAGATGTAGCTCACGTGCAAGGTGGGCGAGGGAGATACAACACTTACATTATGGTGGGACCCATGCATGTGGGTTGAATGGCAAGGATGAAACACGTACACCACTGTGCGTCCCACGGATGGTGCAGACGTGATTAAAGTGGGCCTCAAACAGTACCGTTCAGGGATGAACGGATTGGATGTACAATACATACATGGGGTGGGTCCCACAGATATGGACGGTTTAGGTATAACACATACCTCATGATCAGGGCCCACATTAGCTATGGACGGCATAGATGGTATGTAAAAATAGATGGACGGCTTGCATAACAACACATCAGATGTGGGTCCCACCGTCTGGACCGTCCATCAAAATGGACAGACGGTGCGGACTTGAAACCCATATATCATGGTGGTCCCACATCCCATGGCTGGGATATGATAAAACACATATCACATGGTGGGTACCCACCGTCCACACCACTGGACGGTGGTGTAAATAAAACTCATACATCATTGAGGGTCCCACCGTCCACACCACTGGACGGTGGTGTGAATAAAACACATACATCATTAGTGGGTCCCACGTGGGGCCCACTATAACGTTTATTCATCATCCAACTGTTGATAAGGTCACACAGACCTAGCTGAAAAGGAAAATCAAATTTCATATCTGATCTAAAACTTTTGTAACCACAGAAAGAAGGTTTCAATGACAGCCATTCAATCCCACTGTTTCCTACGACGTGGGCCACCTGGATTCTTAAAATAGCTAATTTTTAGGGTGGGGTCCACTATCCTAAGGGGCTATCAAATGCATGGTGTTGATGTTTAGCACACATCACGTGGGGCCCATGGTTGGGACCACATCCCTAGCCAGTCCGTCCACAGCGCAGCAGCGCGTGCTGCTGCTGGACGTCAGCGGCGGCAGGTGGCTGCTGCCTATATTATTTTATTATTTTTTTGTAAAAATGTATTTTTTGATGGTTTTTCACAGGTGGGGCCCGCATCAGGGAAATTCGACCCCGCCATTTTTCTCTACAGACCATAACAAATCCAATAAGTCCAATATTAGGCATCTTTCAGTGTATAGAAAATTTTGAGTGAACTTAAATGGTGAAAATCACATTTTGCTAAGGTACGGCCCACCAGTTAGTCGGATCAGTTTCATTTTTCGGCTCAACGCCTAATACGGGCTTGGGAATGGAATGGACGGCATGGATTAAACTTATACAACAAGGTGGGGTCTACATGAGCGACCCACTCCAAGGCTTGAACCAAGCCAATACTTTAGTTTTCATTTCACATCCAGCGTCTCTGAACACTGGACGGCTTGGCCACAACACATGCATTTAAGGTGGGCCCTACTCAAGTGGGCCACCAAATGCATAGATGATGTGGATACAACATAAATATAAAGTGGGCCCCACCTATAAATGGCTTGGACCAAATACATGCTTCATGGTGGGGTCCATCCAAGTGGACCACACGGCCACATCATCACTCATAAAAAAATATATGGAAAGAGAGGGAAAGAGAGATAGAAAGAGAGAGGGACACGTGTGATGGAGGGCTCCGCCACTATGAGCCCTCCCTTGCATTCAATCATACATTAAGTGGGTCCCAATATATGTGGGCCCATCAAATCAAAGATCGGCGGTGGAGATTCCTCCTCCACCAAAATGAAAGGTCTAGATGACCTCTTTCAAACTTAGAAAGTAAACACCATGATGGGGTCCATGGAGAATGGCCCCATCATGGAATGATCATGATAATCAAGGTGGGCCATTGGCCACATCTTAGGGTCCAACGTGAGATCCACACCATCGATCGGTAGGCCTCACTTAGCCCATCATAAAAACATGAAAAATAGCCTATAGAAGCACCCACCATTTGATCTTCTCAGTCCGTTGGAATGCCAATCTCCTTGTGCTTCACATTGATGGAGAGGATGAAAAATAAAGGGCTAGGATGATGGATTTTTGGGATGAAAAGTGGGCCACACAACTCACTTTTCTCTCATGGAAGAGCTTGGACGTGAGCTCATTTGGTTGCTTGGAATTTGTGAAGAGAAAGAGAGAGAGAGAGAGAGAGAGAGAGAGAGAGAGAGAGAGGTTGAAAGAGAAGTGATGGGAGATGGGTGATGGATGTGAGTGATGGGTGGGTGATGGATTGGTTGACTTTTGGGTTTACTTAACTTGTGGAGAAAGAAAGCATGGGTTGCTTTATACTTGACATGAGGTGATTGATGGGATTGATTGATGGGACATGTCGTAGACATTCTCTTGGGATTGCAAACGCGCGGCATTTTCCTCGAACTGAACGCCGGCCCACATCTCCCTGCCAGGGTATCGAATCGGTGCACGAGTCGTGGCATTGGAACCGCGACAACGGTGCGGTCGCAATGGTACAAGTCTAGAGTTGAGCCAACTCTAATATACGGGACATGACTCAGGATCACGCACAACTGCTGTCTACGCACCGCAGGTCACCAGAATTTGACTGGGAGGACTGCAGAAGCCTACGAAACAGTATGGACTAGGATACGGGTCTTACAGCAAGGCCAACCTTGTGGCAGACGCGTTGAGCCGTAAGAAGATGATAGCGTTTGCGGCTCCGCTGATGATAGAGGAGTAGAATATGGTAGAATTTGTACAAGATTTTGAGCAGAAGCTTATGGTAAAGGAGCCGTTCGAGAGCGTCGCACATATTCGTGTGCAGCCATTTATCGACGACTGAATCATTGTGGCTCAGAGGGAAGATGAATGGTTGCTGGAGTTGAGAAAACGAGCTAGTGACGATGAAGACTCTGAATGGAGAGTTAGTTTGGATGGGGGTTTACGTTATCATGGCCACTTATGCGTCCTGAATCTTCATGGCTTGGGAAAGGAAGTTTTAGAGGCCACAATAATTCAAAGTTGGCAACGCATCCTGGTAGTACAAAGATGTATCGAGATATGAAGCGTTCGTACTGGTGGGATAACATGAAGGCCCACATAGTAAATTTTGAATCCCGTTGTCTCACGTGACAGCAGGTCAAGGCTTAACATTGCCAACCTCCTGCCGAAGATGAGGAAGGGACATGACTCCATTTGGGTGATTGTGGACCGGTTGACGAAATCAGCTCATTTCCTCCTAATTAGAGTCTCAAACTCAGCAGAAGATTTGGTCAGGCTGTACATCAAGGAGATAGTACGTCTGCATGGAGTACGTGTGGAGATTGTGTCAGATCGAGATACGTGATTCATGTCTATCTTCTGGACTTGAATCCAGAAAGTAATGGGTGTAAAACTGAAGTTCAGTACCGCGTTCCACCCATAGACAGGTAAGCAGACGGAATGTTAGAGGATATGTTGTGGGCATGTGTGCTCGATTTTAAAGACAGTTGGGATGAATGTCTTCCTTATGCAGAGTTCGCTTATAACAACAGCTTTCAGGCGAGTATTGACATGGCCCCCTACGAAGCACTGTATGGGCGTCCGTGTAGAGCACCACATTACTGGGCAGAGGTTGGCGAGAAGAGTTTGATTAGCCCAGAGTTAGTATTGGCGACCTCAGAGAAGATTGACATTATCAGGCATGGACTTCTTGCAGCACAGAGTAAATAAAAGAATTACACTGATATAAGACGACAATAGATAGAGTTTGAGGTTGGGGATGATGTGTTTCTTAAGGTTTCCCCCATGAAGGGAGTCCTTCAATTTGGCAAGAAGGGGAAAATCATGTAATGATTTATTGGTCTATTCCAGATTCTAGACCGAGTGGGTGTGGTAGCGTACCTCCTTGTTTTGCCCACGCCGCGCGCAAGCGTGCACAACGTATTTCATGTATCGATGCTGAAGAAGTACATTCTTGATCCTTCCCACATTATCAAATGAGAGTAGGTACAGTTGAGTGAAGATGCTACTTATGTACTGCGACCGACGCGTATTCTAGACAGGAAGGAACAGGTACTGCGCAGTAAGGTTATCCCGCTTGTGAAGGTACTGTGGATGCATCACACTGAGGAAGAGGCTACTTGGGAAACAGAAGCCGAGGTCCATAAGAATTATCCTCAGATTCTCAAGGAGTACAAGAAGGTACTAATTTTAAGGACGAAATTTTTCTTTAAGGGGGGTAGATTGTAACGTCTCTGAAAATTCGTACAAAGACCCAAGTATCACTTCAAGCAGAAATCACTAAGGGTCAAATTATGTAAAAATTAGACAAAAATTTATTAAGTACTAATCTGAATTAATTAGCAAATTAGTTTGAATTACTTTCTATACAAATTGCAAGACCTAAAACTAGTAAAATCGCTAACTCTACATTACCTAAAAACCTAGGGAAATCTCAAAACCCAGTTGCTCATGGGAGCACATTGAAACTCTGTATTGGACCTGGACTGCGCATCGAAAGTCCGATTACCGCGAAACTATATGATTATGACCACTTTACTGGGCTTGACAACTATCTCGGGAATCAAGTCTAAATAGTATCCAGAAACACATAACTTGAGCCTGAAGCGAAGTGTGTGAGAAACGCGAATATCTTTAGAAAATAAACTCAAACTTAAGTAAATTGGGTTGTTCATAAGGTTTCAGACCGTCAGATTCTGACCCAATTACACCCTTGGATCAGGGAAATTTCCCAACACATGTCAGTGTACTTGTGGCCGTGATCGAGTGACGATGGCCGTTGAACTGAAATTGGTCCTCCACGATCGATCCACTAATCTGATCAGACCAAAATCTTAACCTGACATAGATCCATTATCAGGAAACTTTCTCCGGACCATATGCAGGTAATGGACCTCCAGATGAGCTCCGTTGGCCCGAAACAGCCACCTCTTGGCTATAACCTAAGTATACCATGGCCCTGGGGCCATTGACATCACTTCTGGGCCTATATAATGCACTTAACCCACCCCTTTATCATTCTATACGAATTTCCTAAACCTTAGGAGAGAGAAGAGAGAAAAGAAGAGGAAATAGTGAGGAGGAGAGAGAGAGAGAGAGAGTGAGAGATAGTTGCTGGGATTCATTCCCACCACTCCACGTGCCAAATCATCTCCCCCGTGTCGTTACACCATCGAATCCGAATCCATTTTTAGATAAGAAATCCTAACCCTCCAAATAGAGAAATCGGTGAAATAGCTAACCTATTTCAATTTTTAGGTAGCAGTTGCGTCCTAGATAGAGACGTGGTGTACAAACCGAGTTCGTAATGAGTGTACCAATGAAAGGTGCGGACTATAAATATTTAGGTTATGATTTTCAAGGCTTTCAATGTCAGCAATGATTTATGTTTGACTTGATTGTTGCCATATGATCTTAGTTATGACGTATTCGATAAATTATACTTACATATGAACTATGTGAACATATAATGTATTCTATGTGTTTGTTGAAATGATTGAATGAATATGGAATTATGATTTATGATTGCCATGATTATTAATTGAGAATACATGATTGTTATGTGTATGAAATCCTTGTGAAAAACTTTGCCATAATATATGTTATAACTAATTTATTACATGTATGTTGATATGTGTAGCTTAAGTGTTTGATAAAATGTCTGAATGAAAAGTTGCTTGTTAAAATGTACTTAATAAGGGCATTGAGATAGGATTATCAATTTTCGTATCTATAATTACAGTTTCCTTCATGTAACCTATCTCGTTATTACGTGATTTATGGATGAAATGTCTATGTATGATAACATGTGTACTATGTGATTGTTAAAATGCTCAAATGAGATTTATATTTAAATTGGTTGTCACATGCTATTTTGACTATCACATATGAATGCCTATTGTATTTGAGTATGATTGGGACTAATACGTAGTCTAGGCAATCGGTAACGGTTTACGATAAGTGGCCGAATTAGTTTCTCCACAACGGATACGTTCGATGAATCCAAGTCGTACGGTGATTAGCGACAGTGGTTAGGCCACGAGGAGTGCATATGTACTCCATGTCGATTAATTTAACATGCACTCGTGCCAGTTGAGCGTGCTAAGTAACCCGATTGACCTAATGTATGTTCAGCATGTATGGACGCTACTGATTGAATCTAAGGTACCACTTACTAGTGAAAACCTCATTTAACCTTAGCACCACAATCCGCTAAGACTCATGAACTGGGAATGGTGGTATGAGACATCGTGGTCAAGCTGTCGCCCTACGCTAGGCTGCCGAGCCTCCTCGTAGTGTCCATTGAGCAACCCAAACTCGTGAGCCGAATACAGTGGTATGAGACACTGTATTCGAGCTGTTGGCCTGCGCTAAGGTGATGAGCCTTTCCGTAGTAACCTCAGGTATAAACTAGGCCTATACTGAGGTGATGAGCCTCTTCATAGTGACTTGAACTTGCCTATCTAATACTTTTCAATCAGGGGTGATGTTGCCCTATAACTTGCCTATCGTATGTGATTAACTAGGATTGACGACCCTAGATGGATCATTATTTGGGTAAATGATATAAAGGGAGGTACCTTAGCTTCTCGAATCTGCTATATGAATAAGCCTAAATAAGAACTTGGCTAACACGATCATGCCATGCATTGCATATGCTTTGGCGAGGATGCGCACGTTTAGCGGGAGTGTTGCATGCACGATCGTGAGATGATGTCGCTGAGGGAGTGCAGGCGAGGGCATGCATCATTATAGCATATCATTCTTGCATTAAACTTTAGACATGATTGTTGTACTGCTTTATCATTACTTCTTGATTGAATTGATAACATATTAACCTTTGTCTTATAGCTCCACTGAGTTGATCACTCACTCCCACTCTAGGACGGTGTTTTAAAACACCAACTAGACCCTGTTTTAGTTTCAGATGATGGCGAGGCTTACGAGGCGGAGCCTAACTTTTATGATGATGATGAGGAGTTCTCCTACATGTAACTATCTGGCGGGTCCATATAGACCTAGAGTTGCGTCGACGGGGTTACAGGGATACAGATTAGATGCCATTACATTATATCATTTTATAAATTTTGAAACTATACATGTATATATTCAGCCTGGTGACATGATCATGCTCTGGAGGTTTATAACCACTTATATACTTTATATGATTATCACAGTCTTCTGCTTGCTAAATTTAATCATCTCTAGAGTATGATGTGCTGTTTTAGTATAATCTCACTCATGTTTAATGCACTAATATGAACAATATTTAATCATCATTATCTATGTTGCATAAGTGATGCGTTGGAACTCGGGAGTTGAGCTTCTGCTCAACCCTCAAATTTTGGGGCGTTACACTTGGGAACACATGTACTATACATCTTCACTTGTTAAAGGGTGAAAATGCACTGAAGTAGAATAACTTGTACGTCTGCTTAAGCAGCCTCCACTCTTCAGAGAACCACCCAATGTGCTGTGTTGAGCAGAAGCCATTTATCAAGGGGTTATCTACTTGTGTGTGGAGCTCTGGCCATCTACATGCATTCACACATAATAATTTGAATCTTTTGTGATGGATCTGGCCATTTCACTCAAGTGGGGCTGGTTAAAATATTTTTTTCCAACTGTATATTTACTTTGCATGTTGGTGTATTACCGAGGTGTTAAATGGTCTATTTTTTGGGACACGTGATCAACATCACTGTAGCCATTTAATGGAAAACTCAGATAAGTTGTAGTTCTTCTAATTGGCCCGTGTGTGTGCCTGCATTTCGGACTTACACATGCATATTGACTCGACATCTAGCTATAATCGTGGAACAGGCAAAGGTGAGAGGAGTAGGAGAGTTCATTGGATATACTGGCGCTTTGAAACAATTAAGTTGATACTTTTGAAGAGCATGACGGGTGATACACCGGAACTTGGAAATTTTAAACTTAGAAATTGTAATTATGGCAAGCATCAATAACAATTAAATTTATCAAGAATTGAGGGGCCCACTTATAATATGGTATATTCCCAATACTCTCATTTTGTTTTATCATTCTAACCCATGGTTGACTTTCCTTAGCTGAATGCAAATTGTCATCCAACTTTTATTTTACCCATCATTAGGTGCTCACTGTAGGAGAATTAGATAAAGAAAATAAATGTATTTCTTTATCATAATTGACCTAAATTTCCGCTCATGAGTTGGATGGTTCATTTAAAAAAAGAAAAAAGAAAAAAGAAGAGTTGGATGGCTCATTTTGAGTTACTTGTACTGTTACTATACAATTGTACTTAAAAATGTGTATCAAGTATCACAATCTGCTAGAATATTAGAGACTAACGCAACCAGACGGCCGATGGAAACTATTTTAATTTCCTTTGTAAATTGTTGTCAATTTAATGACTTGACTAACACCCATAATATGGTATGTGTGGAAAAGACAACAGATTGGATGTCAAGTTTGTTTGTCAAGGTGGCACATGTATTTTGCATGTAGATGTTATATCTTATACATGTTGAATGTGTGTGCCTTGCAAAGCCAACTTTTTTCTTTATTTATTGGAACCTGGGTCATTAGTTAATCCCTTATGATGAACGGAATGAAGTCAGTAGTGACTTCTCAATTATGTGTAGAACCTTACAACTAATATATGTTTAGTCAGTTACAATGGATTTCTTTATGAGTCTCTCTAGCAATCCCTTGAGGGATGAATGAAACGGACATAACGGCCATGATGTCCTAGTAAGATTTGTGATAACATGGTTGTTGAGTACCCTAAACTCCAAGGCCACTCCATCAAGTTTGGGTTAGCCACGATTAGTTTTGTATTATCTTTGTCAAAAGACTAACTAACCACTCTTCAAAAAATAGACCATTTATTCTTTGTTTTTTATTTTTCCTAATCCCTAAGCCAAATGCAGAGACTTCATATGCCAAGAAGTTGAGAGATAGTTGGGCGAGCCTGCATCTGATGCATTGATAAATTATGTTTGCAAGTGAGACAAAGTGCTAACGGATTTCTTCAAACTACTTCCAGATGCTAAGACAGCAATAGATGTTGCTGAAGAGGACATAAAGAAGGTTATCAAGTCTTTAGGATTTCAAAACAAAAAGACTAGATTGATTCAATCTTCTCCAAGGAATATTTGGATGACTATAGGATTTTATTCATCGTAGATTACCGACGGATTTTATCCATCACAAAAAATTTGTGACCCAGTAAAACACGGACTAAGCGACGGATGATATCCGTCGTTTATTTGGTTTTGCGACGGATTTGGTCCGTCGCAAATTCGTGAGTTTAACGTACTGAATCCTATTTATAGATCAAATTGACCACGATATTAAACAATGTCAAGACATTGGTAAATAGAAAAATAGAAGTGTGATCCACTCGATAAATTTTTGTTACTAAGTTTTTCAAAAGGTGATGATCATGATGGGGACCTATTACATGGGTTAGATGTTACATATACATGAAATGCTGAAAGTTATATCTGAATGGACCTTAGACCTCATTTTTTTAGCAAGTTTTCGCAGCCTCCTTTGATTTTTGATGGGGTCCACTATGATGTATATGTGAGATCCACTGCCATTAAATGCCTAATATAATTTTAGGCTTAAATTTTTTTAAAAAATCTAGGGCCATAACAATGAAAATGGTTGGGAAAGAGACATCCACCCTTGATTTTTATAGGGCCCACCATGATTTTTTTTTATTGAATCCACTCTAATCATTAGATGTCACACTAATTAAAACACAATGTTCATGCTAAAAATCAGGCTCATTAGTGATTTGGGTGGGCCACACTAAGGAAAATGGTTTAGAGGGTGAACTTTGACTTGTATATTGTTTCTAATTATGTGGCTTACCTCAATCACAAATGTAGCAGATTTTTGGGTCTAGGCCTATCATAGAGTGACACCTATGGTGGTCACTTAATCTAGGTATCCCTTCTACATTTATCAAGATTAATTAATTATGAGTTTCTATGTTGGTTGGACCTAGGGTAGTCTCATATTTAATAATTGCATATTACTATGTACACTATTTCCCTTACATAAGCTTCCATTAAGTTTTATCAATCAAGATAGTAATTAACGTATGCACTTAGGGGTCCTTACTCATGGCTCGGTGGTAGACTCTTAAGAGCTTCAATAGAGAGGTGATGGTTGGAGTACCCATTATGGTGTGTGTGGATGTGAGTTTGCGTGTAGAAAAAAAATGTATGCGCTTAGGCATAAGAGAGTTGGGTACTAAGACTACGCATATTTAAATCACGAGGCCCACCTTCACTTCTTGACAATTCATTCCAACAGTTCTTTGTAATCGTGAAAAACTATATTTAGTAGTTTTTGTGAAGAATGGTTTTTTAAGGAAAAAATACGAAAGAGAACCGATTTCTCCATTAATTTTCTTTTTCCTTTTTTTATGACACTATCATGCATCAAAGTATTTGGAATTCACTACCAAAAAAGGGGCAAAGGATATAGACAACGTTAGTTTTTTGCTACCGATATAAATCGTAGCTACAGTTACTACTGTTTTAATCTGTAGCTAAAAAGTTGACAAACCATTAATAATTAACGGCGTTGTAAGGGGCTTTATGGGGCATAAATATATATATATATATATATATATATATATATATATATATATATATATATATATGTATATATATATATATGTTCTATCTAAGCCATCCATCTATTTGGGAATATTACTTTAGAGCATTAAATAAAAAATCAGCTAGATCAAAGGTTTAAGTGGACCACACGATAGGAAACATGGAGATTAAATCACATTTGCTTCCTATGGTGTGGTCCACTTGGGCCTTCAATCTACCATTAGTTTGGGATCATGAACTAAAATAATTTAACAAAATTAATGGTCGGAATGGATAAACCAAATACATCATGGTGGGCACCACGGAGCCCCTGTCAGGACCATCCACAATCCGTCTCATGAAACGACGCTCAAATTTGGTCGCGCGCTCAAAACAGAGCCGTGCCTAAAACTACCTCATTTCTCTCTCTCTCTCTCTCTCTCTCTCTCTCTGTGTGTGTGTGTGTGTGTGTGTGTGTGTGTGTTCCCTAATCCCCCCTCTGTCTCTCCATTTCCCAATCCTCTCTCTCCCTCTTGATCTTTGCTCCATCTCTCTCATTCTCCCCCCTCTCTCTCCAATGCATCTCTGTCGTCTCTTCTATCTCTCTCCATTACAGCAGTCGTGAAGCTCCTACCTAAAGAAACACACGCCGTGAATCTCCTCTCCATAGGTTTGATATCTTCTTCTCTTTGTGTCTCTTTTTCTGTCTTTCAGATTTGATACATGCTAACTGTTTGATGAAATGGCATGCTATCTATTTGTTGAAATGGTTGGATGAAATGGCATGCTATCTGTTTGATGAAATAGCATGTTATCTGCCCCAGCTAATTTTTCAAGCTGATGGGTACCGCTGCTTCATTCCCTATTTTGGGTTCTTCAGCCTGGCTTAGTTTAGGGACGTCTGTCCATTTTCATCCAGATTTCTTCTCGTTAGGCCTTTTATGCTGGTTTTTTTTTAATACATTGCATAGATGTTTTACATGATTGGGATGGCCCAGTTTATCTTTTTGTTAGGCCAGCCCGATTACTTGTAAATCTCGTGTTCAATGAATTCCAAAAAAAAAAAAAAAAGGTATGCCATGAGGCAGATGTTTCAAGATTATTGTCCTGCATAAAAAAAGAAAAAAGAAAAAAAAGATATGGCATACTATCTGTTTGATGAAATGGCTAGATGAAATGGCATACTATCTGGTTGATGAAATGTCATGATAAAAAGTCTGTTTGAATGGTTGCAAAACTGTATAACGTTCAGTAAAGGTTATTCGTATTTTCTTTTTAACAATCCATCTTCCTCATATGATTGTGGCCCACTTGATGAGTAGATTGACCCATTTATGATAAGAGCATGTTCACAATCAGCCCCACTTTATCATTAGCACTGACTGTGGGCATCTTTCGAGGCACACCACACATGTCCCAATTCACCTCTTCAATCTTTCATGGTACAATGACCTAGTATTTCTCTTGGTAACTGATTGCCTTCACTAACAACCAGCCTAGGCTTAAAATGAACAGATGTTGACAATATGTTGTTCATCTGATTTTTTTTCTAGAACAATTTCGGTATGCTGTTCATCTAATTTTTTTTCAGGAACAGTTTCGGTAAGTATGTTGTTCATCTAATTTTTTTTCATGGTAACCTTAATTGAGAAACTTATTCTGCTTTTACTTGTGGACTATAAAACACTATATTGAGACCCAGCCACTGGAACTACAATTTTCTTATGTTATATAAAATTCGAGTCATGGCTATCCTTTACTCAAGAGGCTTATATCGTACATAACAACAAGGTAAGGTCTCACAACTTCTCCATTTTTTTTGCTATATAATGTGCAAATGACCTTTGTAGGTTCGGGCATTTGCAGGTTGGCCACGAACTTGAGTCCAATAGCTTCAAGTAGTCCTTGATGGCAATGACTAGGTTGATGTCCTGGCCGAAGGGAGATGAATAGAAAGCGGATTGCATCCTGAATGAGTCACGCATACTAATGAGGAAATGTAAATTTTCTTTAAATTTTCTTAAATTAATTGGTGATGCCATTTAAGTAATTCCATATAGCAATGTGTGTGCTTACTTCTGAACATTAACATGAATCTGATACTTCGTTTCAAACTACCTTACATTTTTAATTTTATTTGCAGATTTTGGAAGAGCACATCAGGGCAGTTCTTCTAGGATTAAAAGGCTGCAGACAAATTCTATCAATAGTGTTGTGAATATCAGATTTGCAATTCATTTTTTATTGTCATTTTCAGGAATTGATTGGGAGACCATCATTGTTATTTTTCTTACTTTTTAACTGATCACATGGATAGCTAAATCCCTTAGCTAGGGCTGAGATGAAGCCTCCAACTTGAATAGTCCTTGTTTGTTGATTTAATCCTAATTTAATTGATTTGTTTCTTTCTCTAGTATGCTTAATTGAAAGTTTTGTGCTTCTCCATTCTAGGAGTTTAACCAAAGTCTAGTTATGGATGTTGTTTGGAACATTATCTAGGTGCTTATCTCTGACCATGAACAGGTTCCTATAGAGGAAGAAACAGGAATTTACATCTCTTCATGCCTGACCATGGATGGAAAGTTGTAATCCATATGCTTTAAGGAATTATACATTCTGTGTGCCCGACCAAGGACATAGAGTGCACTTTATTTATTTTGATATCAATCTGGATTAGGGTGAATCAACAGGCAGAACAAGGTTTATGATAGTTAGGGGTGGATTCGAAAGTCCTAGTCTTCTCTTTGATTGAATTTTCCTCATTATTTTTGGTTATTTTTCTATTGATTTTTATTTAGTTTATTTAATTACTATCGCAAATATCTGTTAGATTAGTTAAGAAGAGTCTTTAATTTTGAATTGTGACAACCAGTCCTCGTGGGAACGATCTCGTAATACGTACCATATCTACATCTGATTCGTATACTTGCGAGTTTAAAAATCATTTAAATCAGGTTGGTTTAAATAAAACATCAAGTTTTTGGCGCCGTTGCCGGGGACTGTTTCGGTCCAATTGGATTTAGGATTCTCTTTTATCATAATTCATAGTCTTAGGTTTTTTACTAACTTTAGGTTAAATTTTTTATTTTTATTTTTATTTTTTTTTTAAACTAACCTATTTCCTGTTTTGTAGGGTCCTGACATAAACTACTAATTTGGTAATCTCTTTCCAAATTTTCTATTTTTTTCTAATTTCTATTTTTAGAATTAAGGTTTTATTTTTTTTAGAAAGTTTCTATTTCTAGGCTATTTTATTTTATTTTTAGAAATTTCCTATTTTCTAATTCTAGATTCTGATTCTTCTTTCAAGTAACTTTCTATTTTCTAGTTTTAGAAATTTTTTCCCTTTTTAGAAACTAACTTAGTTTTTATTTCTAAGATTACAAACTTTCTTTAACCGTTGCTTAGGATTTTTTCTAGCATTATTTTAGGAAATTTAATTTATTTTTATTTTCTTTTTGTTTACAGGAATTGAGGAAGGAAGCTGCTAAATAACATTGTCTTCAAAAGGAGGAGCTCTCAAATCTTCAGACATTCATCATCTCCTTTTCTCGGGTTCTTCCTTCCAATTCTCGTTTACATAGCTTTCTCTTGTTTTTAGGAATTCATAACTTTTTCCTTTAGTTTTATTCATCTTAGGTTGCATCTTAGTTTAGTTTTCTTTCTTATATTGATAACATAGTTTATGCTAGGACGTAGATCTCTGAACATAGAACTAGCACATTTTGATCCTGAAATAGAAAGAACCTTTCATAGAAGATTTAGAAACATCCTGTTTGAAATGGCGGAAGAGAATGGAACTAAAGCTCTTAGAGATTATTCAGCTCCTGTCCAATTCAATGCGCCTTCATGTATAGTGTTGCCTGCCACCACAGCAGCACACTTTGAACTTAAACCTGGGGTCATACAACTGTTGCCATCCTTTTATGGTTCAGATAAGGAGGATCCATATCATCATGTGAAAGAATTCTTAGACATTTGCTCCACCTTTAAGTTCCAAAACTTTTCAGACGATTCGATCCGTTTGCGCCTTTTCCTTTTTCTTTGAAGGATAAGGTGAAAGCATGGTTGAATTCTCTAGGAGTTGGGACTATCACTACATGGGACCAACTGTCTAAGAAGTTCTTAAACAAGTTCTTCCCAGTTCACAAAACTAATGCTCTCCGTAGAGAAATTACGAATTTCACACAAAAAGAGGGTGAGCACTTTCATGAATGTTGGGAAAGATGGAAGGACTTACTTCTTAAATGTCCACACCATGATTTTGAAAAGTGGTAACAAGTTCAATACTTTTATGACGGTCTGACACCCCAAAATCATCGCATGGTTGACGCCACCAGTGGAGGGTCATTCATGACTAAAAGTGATGTTGAAGCGTGGAATTTCTTTGAGACCTTGTGTGAAAATTCCCAGCAATGGGCTACTCAAATAGAGGTGAAAGGAGTCCCCAACCACAGAAGAAAGGTGGTATATATGAGGTAGGAGTCACGCCAGATCTTTATGCCAAAATTGATAGCCTGACAAAGAAAGTGGATGCTTTAATGTTAAATAATGGACCTCCACAAACAACTTAAGTCGAGTCATGTGCCATATGTTCTAGTCCCGCCCATCCTACGCCGTCTTGTCCATCTAGTTCAGCATTTCCAGAATTTCTCCCTGAACAAGTACATGCTATGAACACCTTTCGGAGACCTGGGAATGATCCTTACTCAGACACCTACAACCCAGGGTGGGCTAGACATCCAAATTTCTCTTGGGCAAAAGGACCACAACAAGGAGGACCATCTGGAAATCCTCCTATGCAACCTTACTCCCAAGTTGGCAGTCAACAACCTCAGCAGTTCTCACAGTATCAACAAGTGCCTCCACAATCTAGGAAACCATCTCTTGAGGACACACTCAATCTTTTTATGCAGAGTTCACTTCAATTTCAAAAAGACACCCAACATACCTTACTAGCTAACCAGCAGAGTTTACATGCAAATGCGCAATCCATTGCCAAGCTGGAAGTACAGTTGGGTCAACTTACTGTCACATTGAGTGAGAGAGAGAAGGGCAAGTTCCCTAGTCAACCTGTGGTAAATCCAAAAGGACAGTATGAGATTGGCTCTAATTCAAACCAAGAACAATATCATGAGCAAGCCAAATCAATCATTACCCTTAGGTCCGGTAAACAGATCGAGAACAAAGTAGAGATGCCTAGAGAAAAATCAAAGTCCAATGCGGAAGATCAAAATGAAATGGAGAGACATACTAGTGCATCCAAAGTCCAACAACACTCTGACTCTCCAGGAACCACTCATGTGCCATCTTATGTGCCTAAAGCACCTTTTCCTCAACGTCTGGCACCGGTTAAGAAAGGAAACAACTTTAATGAGATATTGGACATGTTTAAGCATGTGCAAATCAACATTCCGTTGCTTGATGCTATCAAACAAGTTCCTGCTTACGCTAAGTTTCTTAAAGATTTATGCACTCAAAAGCGTAAGATGAATGTTCATAAGAAGGTCTTCCTTGCGGAGCAACTCAGCTCCATGATTCAACACAACACCCCTCCTAAATTTAGGGATCCAGGAGCTCCTACCATTTCTTGCGTCATAGGAGATCATAAGATTGAGAAGGCATTGCTTGATTTAGGGGCGAGTGTCAATTTGTTACCATATTCTGTGTATGAGCAGCTAGGACTTGGTGAGCTGAAATCAACCAAAATAACACTCCAACTAGCTGATAGATCTGTCAAGGTGCCCCGTGGTATTATTGAAGATGTGCTGATCCAGGTTGATAAGTTTTATTTTCCAGTGGATTTCATTGTTCTAGATACTCAGCCTGTCCAGAATCCTACAAGTCAAATCCCAGTTATCTTAGGACGTCCATTCTTGGCCACATCCAATGCAATCATAAATTGCAGGAATGGAATTATGAAGTTGTCCTTTGGTAACATGAAGATCAAGCTCAACGTTTTCAATGCTGGACAACAAATGTCAGACTCGGATGATATATTTGAAGTCAACATGATTGAGAGTCTAGTGCATGACTCTTTCCTTGAATCTTCCGATGACGCTCTTGAGACTTGTTTAGCACATTTTGGCAGAGATTTTGACATAGAAAATTCCATCCAAGAAGTCAATGCATTGCTTGACTCTAATCCAGAAATGAATACAACAAAATGGAAAGCTAGAGTGGAACCTCTTCCACCATCTGAGTCTAAACTGGTCCCATCTATTGAGAAACCACCCAAAGTCGACCTTAAGCAATTACCTGAAACTCTCAACTATGCATTCTTAGGACCTTCTGAAACCCTGTCTGTCATCATAACTGCTAACCTTGATAAAGAACAGGAGGGTAAGTTGCTTAATGTTCTTAGAAAACATAAGGCAGCTATTGGGTGGACAATAGCGGACATAAAGGGAATAAGCCCCTCGGTATGTATGCATCGTATTCATCTTGAAGAGAACGCGAAAACATCGCGTGAAATGCAAAGGAGGCTTAACCCTAACATGAAAGAGGTCGTTCGGGCTGAGGTGCTAAAATTGTTAGATGTTGGTATCATTTACCCCATTTCTGATAGCACATGGGTCAGTCCAGTTCAAGTTGTTCCTAAAAAGTCTGGGATTGTGGTGAAAAAGAATGAGGATAATGAGTTAGTACCAACGCACATGACTACGGGTTAGCGAGTTTGTATTGATTACCGTAAACTGAACCTGGTCACAAGGAAGGATCACTTTCCTCTTCCTTTCATAGATCAGATGCTTGAGAGATTGGCAGGGCATAGCTATTATTGTTTCCTGGATGGTTATTCCGGGTATAATCAGATTCCCATTGCTCCCGAGGATCAAGAGAAAACCACATTTACATGTCCTTTTGGCACATATGCCTATCGGCGTATGCCATTTGGATTATGTAATGCGCCTGCGACCTTCCAACGATGCATGATGAGTATTTTTTCGAACATGGTTGAGCGTTTTCTTGAGATTTTCATGGATGATTTTTCAATTTTCGGCTCTTCATTTGATGAATGTTTATACCATCTATCTCTTGTCTTGGAAAGATGTGAAAAAACGAACCTGGTATTGAATTGGGAAAAATGTCATTTTATGGTTCAAAAAGGGATTGTACTCGGGCATGTTATTTCAAGTAAAGGCATTGAAGTTGATAAAGCCAAGATTGATTTAATTTCTAGCCTTCCTCCACCCAGAACGGTTAAGGAGATTAGATCATTTTTAGGGCATGCGGGATTCTACAGGAGATTCATTAAGGATTTTAGCAAAATTTCTCTACCCTTATGCAATTTACTAACTAAAGATGTTGCTTTTGTCCTTAATGATGAGTGTCGGCAAGCTTTTGATAAGTTGAAGCATTTACTGACTTCTGCTCCAATCATCCAACCACCTAATTGGAATTTACCTTTTGAGCTTATGTGTGATGCTTCGGATTATGCTGTTGGAGCCGTCCTAGGACAGAGATTGAACACAATGCCTCATGTCATTTATTATGCTAGTAGGACTCTAAATGATGCACAACTCAACTATTCTACCACTGAAAAAGAATTATTGGCGGTGGTATTTGCTCTAGACAAATTCAGGTCGTATCTCATAGGGTCAAAGGTTATAGTGTTCTCAGATCATGCAGCATTGAAATATCTTCTTTCTAAAAAAGACGCTAAACCTCGATTAATTCGGTGGATCTTCTTGCTACAAGAATTTGATATTGAAATTCGGGATAAAAAGGGTTCCGAAAATGTGGTAGCCGACCATTTGTCTAGACTTGTCTTAGAGTCCACAGTGGATCCTTTGCCAGTGAATGAGTCTTTCCCTGATGAACAACTTCTAACTATTTCTCAATTGCCTTGGTACGCGGACATTGTAAACTATCTTGTTACAGGTCAACTTCCTTCTCATTGGACTAAACAAGATAAATCCAAATTTCTTGCTGAGGTTAAACATTTCTTTTGGGATGACCCATACTTATTCAAAATTTGTCCTGATCAGATTATTAGGAGATGTGTGCCTGAGAGTGAGTTTCATAGTATAATCTCCTTTTGTCATGATCATGCCTGTGGTGGTCATTTTGGTTCAAAGAAAACAGCTGCGAAAGTCTTACAAAGTGGATTTTATTGGCCTACACTGTTTCGCGACACCCATGCCTTCTGCTCAACATGTGATAGATGCCAACGTACGGGTAATATTTCTCACAGGAACATGATGCCACTTACCAATATTCTCATTGTTGAAATATTTGATGTTTGAGGTATTGACTTCATGGACCCATTTCCCCCGTCATTCGGTTATGTGTATATCCTTGTGGCCGTCGACTATGTCTCTAAGTGGATTAAAGCAGTGCCATGTAAAACGAATGATCACAGAGTTGTGGTCCGTTTCTTAAAAGAAAATATCTTTTCTCGTTTTGGCACTCCTCGAGCAATTATAAGTGATGGAGGTACTCATTTTTGCAACAAACCATTTGAATCTTTAATGAAAAAATATTCCATCACTCATAAAGTTGCAACGCCATATCATCCACAAACAAGTGGTCAAGTTGAGGTGTCAAATTGGGAGATTAAACAAATTTTAGAGAAAACGGTTCGCCCCGATCATAAGGATTGGTCGCAACGGTTGAATGATGCTCTTTGGGCATATCGTACGGCCTTCAAAACTCCGATTGGAATGTCTCCGTACAGGCTTGTATTTGGGAAAGCCTGTCACTTACCTGTGGAATTAGAACATCATGCTTATTGGGCCATCAAAACTTTTAATTTTGATTTGCACAAGGCCGGATCACATCGTAAACTTCAACTCAATGAGTTAGAGGAAATTCGAAATGAGGCATATGAGAATGCAAAAATTTATAAAGAGCAGACAAAAATCTTCCATGATAAATCAATTCTTCGCAAGACATTTGAACCGAACCAGAAAGTATTATTGTACAATTCCAGGCTACGCCTCTTTCCTGGAAAACTACGTTCGAGATGGTATGGTCCTTATCGAGTGGTAAAAGTATTCCCTCATGGAGCAGTTGAGATTCAAAATTTAACAGACGGGAATATCTTCAAAGTAAATGGTCAACGGCTGAAACCATATTTAGATGATTTGGTGAATAAAGATGTGGAGGAAATTTATTTGGCGGACCCAGGTTATCAAGATTGATTAGTTCATGGTCCATTCTTGTCTGGCTGAAGACGTTAAACTTAGCGCTCCTGGGAGGCAACCCATCTTTTCATTCCATTTTATTTTCCTAGTCAGTTCAATGTTTGTGGGTAACATTACTGCAAACCCTCACGAGACTACAACTCGTCCACTAGGGGTAACCTAGCGGTTTAAAGGCTTGTTGCATACGCTAAATGCAATCGAGAGCACCTGCGAAAGTGGTATAGATAGGATTTTCTTTTTTACATTTTTATCATTTTGCTTTTGTTGTTTTCTCTCTTATGCTGACTCGCTCTTACATGGATATTTTTTTGGAAAGCTTCTAGATTCTTTCATTCCTGTACTATTTGTCCATCGCTCATCTGTTATTTTCGTTGTCCCTTATGCATTGCATGCTTATTTCTTTTACATTGAGGACAATGTAGCTTTTATGTTGTGGGTGAGAGATTAGGTTACCTCATCAGTATTTTCTTGGTCTTGAGCACAAATTGTGAAAATTTTTAAATTTTTCTGGAATTTCTTATGCATTTGAAGTGATTGTGAAGGATAAGGGTGATTTTAACATCGCAAGGTACAGCATGTCGGTAATTTATAACTCTTGGATTCAGCCTTCTGTTAGATTTCACAGTTAAGTTTGAATTGTTAACCCATAATTAGAACTTTTAAACATTGATTGAGTCATGATCTAACATATCACATCTCGGTTGCACATTAAGGTTCCGTTTCAACATTGAATGATTAACTTAGTAATCACTAAGCATGAAAGAAACTAGCCTGAAATTTTTAGCTTCAGTCTATAACTAAGAATTGAGAGAAAGCGTAAGTCATATAATCTTCACCATAGGTTTGCTCCCTATAGATGAAGATTCGATTCCCCATGGTTGACATGAGAAAAGGGTTAGGTGTACAATCTTTACCATAGGTTTGCTCCCTATAGGTGAGGATTTGATTCCCTTCCTTGGCGTTACTGTTCAAGAAAAAAAAATCAAAGGCTGATAGAATGAAAAGTTAACCTATCAGGCAAGTGTTGGTTTCAGTTGTCATGCATTCCGTTGTTAATTACTAATGATATCCTGAAATTGACAATTAGATCTCTTAATGATAGTAAGCCGAGATTACACTATACACTCATTGAACTCAATGTTTAGAATATTCTAATTAATGGATTAATATTTTGAAATTGATTATGAAGTTTATTGTGAGCCTGATTCCAGCAAGGAAAAAATTCTGTGCACTGTTTATGAATCTTAGAATTCTCGCGCCTCGACGATCTGTTCACAAGTCACTCGGGTTCACAGGAATTGTCAAGTATTTTTGAAATTATTTTTTCGCATGTTTTGCTCGGGACTTGCAAAATGCTGGTTGGGGGTTGTGATGAGGGTCGAATATTACATATCAGACCCCAATTATTACCTAATTTTACGTACATGATAATGTTTAACGGAGTATTTTAATTATATTTTTGTGGCAGGATGAAATCAGGAGCGTTGATGGAAAAAGAGTACTACAAGCATGAATTTGACACTCCGAAGTGACCAGAGCAAGGGACGCACTCAAGGGAACTAAGACTGAAAAATTCACATGCCAGGGACCCGAGGAAATCAAGCCGTTCACGTTAAAAAGGCCCAAAAATAGTCCAAAATGCAAGATCACATGGTTCTCACCATCCAATTGGCTCGAAACTCCATATATGGCCTGGACGCCATAAATAAACCGTACATACTAAATTTCAACCATTGGATATCTCGAGAAGTGGGCCAACGGACAGATCAGCCCATTAATCTTCAATTTTAGGCCCACCTACAATCCGGATATACTTCAAAATTGACCCAGACGGTTTAAATAAGGTGAGAAACAGGATGGATGGATTGGATTTCTCGAAAGCATCACAGTGGACCCCATATGTATAGCATGTGTACATAGTGCACATGTGCACTGCCTGAGCACCGAACGACCTGCGTCGGTCAGCAGCGCTGACCCGACGCCCTTTCAAAAAAACGGAAACTTCCGTTTCAGCGCCGCGTAACGGACGGAAAGTCCGTTTTTACGGACCGTTGTGGGCCCCACCGGTAGCATGTACGTCTGATCCAAGCCGTTCATCGTGTAGAAGGGTTCAATATCTACAAAACCATGTTTACAGTTTGTGCCCATACGTGCACACGTGTGAGATATAGAGGTCACAAGCGGGCTGCCCTGTAACGTTCAAAAAGATCTCAGCATGATTCCTTCTTTGGGCAGCGTCCACGCAAATTCAAAACCACCCATATGCGGTCGAAATCTCGTCCTGAATCCAATGTACGGGATGGATTTTCCCGAAAATGCCTATGTTGGGCCCACCGAGCATCACAGTGGAAGAACTCCGCGTACCCTGTTTTAGGCGCCGGACGCTGTCCGATTTTTGCAGCAGTTGTGGCCCACCTCTACGGTTCAGATGAAAGATCTGATCCGTCCATCATGAAGATGACTTGGAAACGTCCTAAGGGACGATATTTATTTGGTAATTGAGCAAGGAAAAGGGGGGCTATTTTGCATCCGAACTCGGCAGCGAAAGGGAGTCCGCACGCGGCTGTTGCTGCGACAGCGTTTCCACCGTCCTTCCAGCTACTATAAGAAAGAGAGAGAGCTCGTTTTGAAGGGGAAGCCAGAGGGAAAAAGGCTAGAAATCGAGAGTTTTGAGGAGATCAAGAGAAAGAGAAGAGAAAGAGAAGAAAAGAGAAGAGAAAGAGAAGAAAAGAGAAGAAAGAGTTTAGCAGGATGTTTTCATTCCATCATTGTTATTTTTCTTACTTTTTAACTGATCACATGGATAGCTAAATCCCTTAGCTAGGGCTGAGATGAAGCCTCCAACTTGAATAGTCCTTGTTTGTTGATTTAATCCTAATTTAATTGATTTGTTTCTTTCTCTAGTATGCTTAATTGAAGTTTTGTGCTTCTCCATTCTAGGAGTTTAACCAAAGTCTAGTTATGGATGTTGTTTGGAACATTATCTAGGTGCTTGTGTCTGACCATGAACAGGTTCCTATAGAGGAAGAAACAGGAATTTACATCTCTTCATGCCTGACCATGGATGGAAAGTTGTAATCCATATGCTTTAAGGAATTATACATTCTGTGTGCCCGACCAAGGACATAGAGTGCACTTTATTTATTTTGATATCAATCTGGATTAGGGTGAATCAACAGGCAGAACAAGGTTTATGATAGTTAGGGGTGGATTCGAAAGTCCTAGTCTTCTCTTTGATTGAATTTTCCTCATTATTCTTGGTTATTTTTCCATTGATTTTTATTTAGTTTATTTAATTACTATCGCAAATATCTGTTGGATTAGTTAAGAAGAGTCTTTAATTTTGAATTGTGACGACCAGTCCTCGTGGGAACGATCTCGTAATACGTACCATATCTACATCTAATTTGTATACTTGCGAGTTTAAAAATCATTTAAATCAGGTTGGTTTAAATAAAACATCAAAGGTATTGATTATGATGAGACCTTTACCCTAGTAGCTCGTCTTAAATCAGTCAGACTATTTATATCCATTACATGCTTTAGAAAGTTCAAAATATACCAAATGGATGTAAAGAGTGTATTTTTGAACGGCGATTTGCATGAAGAGGTATATGTTGAACAACCATCGGGTTTTGAAGACCCTAAACATGTTACTCATGTCTATCACCTAAAAAAAGGCAATTTATGGTTTGAAACAAGCTCCCACGGCATGGTACGAAAAGTTCCCTGAGTTTTTACTATGTCATAACTTTATAATGGGAAGTGTTGATAAGACATTATTTGTAAAGAAACATAATGAGCACATACTAATAGTGCAAATTTACGTTGATGATATTATCTACTGATCTGCTTGTGCTAACATGACTGTTGAGTTTGCAGATCTTATGAAGTTTAAATTTGAAATGAGCATGGTTGGAGAATTAAATTATTTCCTAGGGTTGCAAGTTAAACAGTAACCTGATGGTTTCTTTATCTCTCAAACCAAATATGCACTGAACTTAGTTAAAAAGTTCAGATTTGAGAGTAGGAAAATTTTTGATACTCCAATGAGTACTACTTTAAAACTCTCAAAGGACTCTATAAGTAAGAGTGTGGATCCTAAGTTGTATCATTGTATGATAAGTAGTTTGCTCTATTTAACTGCAAGCTGACCTGATATTGCATTTACCAGAGGAATTTGTGCTAGATGTGAATTTAACCCTAAAAAGTCACATCTAATTGCTGTTAAGTGAAATTTACAATATGTCGCTAGGTCAGCTAATCTTGGTCTCTGGTATCTGCATGACACTAGTGTGTAATTAGCTGGTTACACGGATGCTGATTGGGCTAGTAACATTGATGATCGAAAATTAACCAGTGGTGGTTGTTTTTATGTAGGGAACTGTTTAGTTTCTTGGCTAAGTAAGAAACAAACAAAGTTTCGTATCGCTCTCAACAGTTGAGGCTGAACACATTGTTGCAGGTAATGCATGCACTCAGCTTGTATGGATGAAAAGAATGCTAAGTGATTACGGAATTGCGCAAGATACTCTGGTTTTATATTGTGATAATTCAAGCATAATTAATATCTCCAAAAATCCAATCCAGCATTCACGAACCAAGCATATTGACATTAGATATCACTATATTCGTGAATTAGTGGAAGACAAGACAATTTCTTTAGATTATATTCCGACTGAGAATCAATTAGCTGACATATTCATGAAATCGCTTGACAAAAGCACATTTTTAAAATTAAAATTTGATCTTGGTATCTGCAATATGAATTGATAATTCATGCCTTTCTATATCATAATGTATATATTTGTTCTTTTGAAATGTTTAAAATGCAAATTTTATGAAAAATTACAAAATTTGTGAGGTGCACGACCAGTCGAGTACGAACTCGACCAGTCATGGCACGACCGGTTGAGCATGTACTCGACTAGTCGTGAATCGTGGGTTTGGTCTTTTATTTGGGAAAAAATTACTTTTTCTTCATTTGGGTCTTCTTCTCCAATGAGCCCTACCTCGACCGGTCGTTCCCATCTTCGATTCCTTCATGGTTAGTGCATTATTTTCATTTTTCTTCTAAATTCAAGTCCTTTGTACTTCCTTTTCATCATTTGTATGGTTTATTTCTTGTTTTATGTTGGTTTTTGGGGTTTTCTACTAAAAAATCTGATATACTAGAAACTCACTTTATCTCTTTTGCAATCTCTTTATTCCTTGCTTTATTTATTACAAATGGAAGGTAGAACTAAGAAGAAAGGATCTCGTGGTCCCTCTTCCACTCGTTTGACTCCTATCATGGTGTGCCACCTTCGATTACCCAAGAATGATTCTGATTATGTGCGGGATATTCGATTGTGCAATGTGATAGTAGAACGAACTGTTAATCTTATTCATGTGGCACCATTTGATATTGTTTCTCTCCTTCAGCCTGTATGATGGGATAACATACTACATTAGGGTGGGCCAGCATACCACTACATTGTGCAGGCTATGTATGCTTGCATTACTAATTTTTCTACTAAAAATCTGACATTTACTATTGCGACCAGAGAAGGTCCAATTCATGTAGATCGTCATCTTATCTCTGGATTAATGGATATACATGTCAATGATGAAGGTATTCCCATTAGCACTGTAGTGGAAAAACCATCTAAAATTGAGAAGCGAATGTTCACTAGAGATTTATGCAATATAGATGTGGAATGGAATACTAGAAATGCGCTTGCCTCTAAGTTTTTGTTACCCAAATACAGAATCCTTCATAAGATTTTTATTTCAAATGTCTATCTCATTCTGGTAACAAAACCGAACTTACTACATTCATGGTTCGTATTATCCATTCTATCATTTCTGGAGTCTCTGTATGTCTTCCTTCTTTAATTTGTCATAACATCATTCAATTCTGTCTCCACCCAAGTCACAGTGACATACCCTTTGCTTATCTTATGACTGTGTTAGCCACCCATAGTTTAGTGGCTATGCCTATTGGAGAGACTCCCATTACCCAACTACCATTCAACAACTCTAACATTAACAAGATCAATTTGAAGTTGGCCCCAGGCCAGGTTGATGTGGGTGTTGGTGGAGTTGCAGCTACAAATGAAGAGGAGGGTGGTTTGCCTCCAAATGATGTGAATATGGATGACCTCTTTGATGAAAATGAATCCAATTCTGCTGTTGATCCTGATTATCAGCCATCTGACTTTGATGCGCGTTTCCACTCTCTTGAAGAGAAGGTTGAAAGTATGAACGTGTCCCATAAAATGCAATTGAAATATATGCACAAGTATCTGAAACGCATTAATAAGGGACTTCATCAAATTGATCCTTCCATACCTTCTCCTTCTTCGAGTTCGGATTACTAGCTAAATATTTGATATATAATAACTTTTAAACTACTTGAATTTCTCTTGTTTTATGGGCTTGGACATGCTTGAACAATGCTTGCTTATGGATTTAGTTGTCTTGATTATCTTGTTCATTTATTTTCTTCTTCCTCATTACTCTTCTATTTACTTCCTTATTTATATACTTCCATTATCACTCTTTCCTTTGTCATATTGTGATAAAAAGGGGGAGAATTTATTTTATCATGGTTATTTCATTATGATAATGTGCGATTATGGATACGTAAGTAAATATTTCATTGTATGAAGTTGGTAGTAAGGGGGAGTAAGTAAGGGGGAGTATTGATGAGTATTGATTGATGATGCGTAATGGTTTAACTAGGATGTAACCGGTGCATAATTCTTTGTTCTGTATATATGGTGCATGATTCTTTATTGTGTGTGTTATGCTTATCTTATTTTAATGAAGTGTGTTTTTGTCACAAATTTGACAAAGGGGGAGATTGTAAGTGCTATGTTTTCTACTTCCTATGATTGTCAAATTTTGTAGTGCCAAAACCTCTTAGAATCTGTGTCTTATGTAGCTCATCTACATATTCAAGATCATGCATCTCATGTACAAGAACAAAGGTCTTTACCTCAAGAACTTCAAATGCAAGATCAAGAGACATACAAGTTCAAGTTCAAGTACAACACCAAGTGTTAGTTCAATTTTTCAAACTTCTATAGTTAAAGGTTTCAAAGCTTCATCCATGTCAAGACAAAGTTCTTTACTTTCAACCTCAAAGCTTAAGATGAAATACAAGTCAAGTACTTCAAGTTCAATCTTCAAAGTACATCAAGTTCAAGCTTCACCATACTTCAAGATGTCAAGCTTCATGTACTTCACGATAACCTATCAACCGAAGCAAAAGATGTTTCAATGTTCAAACATCACTTATAAGGTATGAATGACCCATAGATTGACCATAGGTTAGGTCATTTTTGATTACATACTTTAATTGGGTCATTATATAAGTATATAGACTGTTTCTTGACTAGTCTTAGACTATGTTCGATTAGTCTTAGTACTAGCTCGACCAGTCCAAGAAATTCCCCAACAAGTCCAAGGTTTGTTACTAATTTTTGAGATTTTTTTGTTATAGCCTCGACTAGTCCTGGAGACTGCTCGACCAATCGAGTGAACAATGCTTGACCAGTCGAGCAGGCTCGACTCAAAGTCCAGCAACTAAATTGGGTCCCACACGACCAGTCGTGGGCAGGTCTCAACCGGTCATGGAGGCCACTCGATCGGTAGTGCAGGCCCTTCGACCAGTCATGGAACGTCCTTATCTTATTGCAACCTTCAAAAGTTTGTTGGTCCTTCGACCAATCGAGTTGACATTTGGGCCAGTCGAATGAGTAGTTTCTGTACTTATAAATAGAGCTCAATTTTCAGAGTTCGATATTCAATTCAGGCAAAATCAAGACACCACTCTGAGAGATAAGTTAGTGATATTCTTAAGCTATTTAGTGCTCATTTAATATTCTCTTTAATTAGCTTTTTTGCATTTGATTTTGTATTCTATATTCGAATCTTATTTGAAGAAGGGATTGAAGTTTTCCCATTTCTTGGAATCAAAATCAAATCAAGCTAGCCCAAAGTGTTTTAATTTAAAAAATCATTTAGAACTTAGAACTATTTCATAAGTGAGTGTGAACATTGAACATCTACGTTGAACTTCTACTCCAAATTGGTTCTACCAGGCTACATCAAAGGAGAATATCCAGATAAGTATTTTATAGTTTTGTAAATCTATTCTTTTAATTTCTTTGAGATTGTACCAGAAAAATCTCTTTCTTTTGGTTTGTCTGAGGTGATCCCGAAAACTCAGAGTGTGGGGTTTTTTTAATTGTATAAGCTCACTTGAAAGACAATTGTGAGGGTTTTAGGTGAACCTTGAAAAACCTATTTTATAGTGAACGCCAATATCCACTGTGTGAGGATATTGGGAGTGGAGTAGTTGTGTGGCTATTTTTCTAAACAGTTGGCGTACACATAAGCGAACCACTATAATTTCTAGTCTTGTGGTGATTATTTGATTGTGGCATTGTGTGGATGTTGTAATTTCCTTTTGAAGCATTTGTGGAGAACGTTGTAATTCTTTTATGCAAGTGTGGGAATGTTGTAATAGCTTAGTTATTCTCTTTGCTATTTTATTCTTTATTCCTCTGTATCAGTTTGGGATTTTGATACACAACCATTCTACGAATTAGGTTGTCCTACCATAAGCCATTGGTTTTTAGTGTAAGGTTGTCCTTAGAATAACATCTGTATCAACCTCTCAATACTTGTACATTTGAGGTTGTTATTCATTTATGCATTTTTTTATTGTTTAAGTGCTACTTTATTTATATTTATTTAAATTCTGCATTTAATTTTTTTAATTTGGCATAATCCTATTCACCCCCCCTTAGGACTCTTAGCTCGGCCTTTTCAGAATCATGCACCAGTTCAATAAAGAATCATGCACCAGTCATGCGACAATAACTCCCCCTCAATCCAGGCGAGGTGATTTGTAGAACCTGTATTAATCAAATACATATCGTAAAAAAAAAATACACTTCCATATATTTACACTTCTACAATCACACATCTCCCTAACAATCATCATATAGCATTAAATGTATCCATACCACATTCTCCCCCTTTTTGTCACAATATGACAAAGGAAAGAAAAACAAATAGATGATTTAAGTAAGAAGATATGAGAAGAATATGAGCTAAGAGAGTGAATAGTATAAACATGTCTATAAATTAGCATCCAAATATCATAATTAAGCATACTAACATGTTCATCAAAACACACATGTTCAAGAACTATCCAAGCACAAGATAAGATAAGAGTTATTACAAACCCAGCATTGATAATAAAAACTAGTTAGAACCAGAAGATGAAGTAGGAATAGATGGATCAATTTGATGTAGTCCCTTGTTAATGCGCTGAAGGTATTTGCGCACATATTTAAATTGAGTCTCTTAGGATACATGCAAACCTTCCACCTTTTCCTCTAAGGTTCTCAGCTACTCATTAAAAGCAGATGGTTGATAGTCAGGATCAGCCTCAGAATCATATTCTAATTCATCAAAAATATTATCCATAGTCACATCATCAGGAGGTAAAGCATCTTCCTCTCCAGCTTCTTCAGTAGCTCCTTCAACATCCCTATCAACTTGGGCAGGAGCAAACTTCATATTCATCTTGTTAATGTTGGAATTGTTGAAAGGAAGATGGGTAATAGGAGCTTCTCCAGTAGGCATGACCACAAGACAATGAATAGCAAGGGTGGTCATCAAATAAGCGAAAGGTATATCGCTATGGCCCGGATAGAGACGAAATTGAATTATCATATAACAAATTAGAGATGGAAGACACTTGAATACCAGAAACAATAGAGTGAAGAATGCGCACAATAAAAGAAGTTAACTCAGTCTTGTTACCAGATCTTGGATATACATTTGAAATGAAGATACGATAAAGAACTCTGTGTCTGGGTAACATATGATTGGATCAGAGCGCAATCTCGAAATTCCAATCCGAATTCATATTGCATAAAACTTTGGTTAACATTCATTTTTTAGATTCATTTAATCTCTCAGACAATGTGGTAATTGGAATCCCTTCATCATTAACAGGAATATCCATTAAGTTAGAAATCAAGTGATGATCTATTGGAAATGTACCTTATCAAAACAAAATAATGAAGGTTAAATTTTCAATAGACACATCACAATGCATGCAAACATGGCCTGGGCAATGGACCGATATGGGGTCCGCCCCAATTCAATATGTTAGCCCATCCTACAGCCTCAAGGAGGGGAACGATATTGAAAGGACTCAAATGGTTGGAATTGACAGTCCGCTCAACAATAACATTGCGGTGCCGAATATCCCGCACATATTTCAGGTCCTCTTCGGGTGGTCGAAGAGTACGCATCAAAATAGGTGTGGAACGGGAAGAAGAAGGATCACGCGTGATTCTCTTCTTATTTCTACCTTCCATTTCAAGATGCACAAAAAGAATACAAGAAAGGAATGGAGGGTTTCACAAAAATTAGATTTTTTGCAAGATAACCAAAGAAACCACTAGAAACTTGAAATAAACTTCAAAATCAAGGAAATAAAAGTGCAAAGATTCTAAATCTGAAAGGAAAATGGAAAAGATGCACTAACCAAGTTGCAATCGAAGGTGGATTTGACCGGTCTTGGAAGGGTCGGTTGGAGAAGATGGGAAGAATGAAGAAAAAAATACTTTTTCCAGTTTTTAAAACCCCAAACCCAAGCTACTCGACTGGTCGTGCAATCTCAAAATTTTCCAATTTTCAACAACTTTTGATTTTTTTTTTTAAATCTGTAAAAAAACATGCAATATAGTACAAGTAAACACAATTAACTCAGATCACATTACACATACCAATATCCAATTTCAATTTAGCAAACCTGTTTCTGTCAAGTGATTTTGTGAAAATGTCTGTAAGTTAATTTTCAGTTTGAATATAATCCAATGAAATAATCTTATCTTCCACTAATTCACGAATATAATGATATCTAATGTCAATATGCTTAGTTTATGAATGCTAGATTAGATTTTTATAGATTTTAATTGTTGTAGAGTTATCGCAATACATAACCATAGAATCTTACACAAATTCATAATCATTTAACATCCGCTTCATCCACACAAGCTGAGTGCATGCATTACTTGCAACAATATATTTAGCCTCACTGTGGATAGCGATACAGAACTCTGTTTCTTACTATGCCACGAAACTAAGCAGTTCCCGACATAAAAACATCCACTGCTGGTAGACTTGCGATCATCAATATTACCAGCCTAATCAACATCCATATAACCGGCTAATTGAACATTAGTATCACGTGGATACCAAAGGCCAAGATTGATCGAACTTGCGACATATCTCAAAATACGTTTGACAGCAATGAGGTGGGATTCTTTAGGATCAGATTGATACCTAGCATAGATACTTACACTGAATGCTATATCCGGTCGGCTTGCAGTTAAATATAATAAACTACCTATCATACTGCGATATAACTTAGGATTTACACTTTTACCTGTTGAATCCTTAGAGAGCTTAAGTGTCATACTCATAGGATTATCGAAGTTTTTACCACTATCAAATCCAAACTTTTTTACTAAGTTTAGAGCATACTTGGATTGAGAAATAAAAATCCCATCAGCAAGTTGTTTCACTTATAGACCTAAAAAGTAGTTCAATTCTCCTACCATGCTCATTTTAAACTTGGACTATCAATTCTGCAAACTCAACAGACATGTTAGAACTAGTAGATCCATAGATAATGTCATCAACATATATTTGTACTATTAGAATGTGATCAGTGTGTTTCTTTACAAACAGTGTCTTATCAACACCCCCCATTACAAAATTATGACTCAATAGAAACTTAGTCAACTTTTCGTATTATGCCCTAGGAGCTTGTTTTAATCCATAAAGTACCTTTTTCAGGCGATAAACATGATTAATATGTTTAGGGTCTTCAAAACCCTTAGGCTGTTCTACATATACTTCCTCATGTAGATCACCATTCAAGAAAGCACTCTTGACATCCTTTGATAGATTTTCAAATTTTGGTAATAAGTAATGGATATGAACAGTCTGATAGATTCAAGATGAGCTACTGGGGCAAAGGTTTCATCATAATCGATGCCTTCTATCTGAGTGTACCCTTGTACAACTAGTCTAGCCTTGTTTCTTATAATGTTACCTAATTCATCAGACTTATTTTTAAAGATCCATTTAGTTTCAATTATATATTTATCATCAGGTCTAGGAACCAAATACCATACATCATTTCTTACAAATTGATTAAGTTCATCTTGCATAGCTACAATCCAGTTTTTATCAGTATTTGATCAGTTGGATGGTCTTTAACTGACCACAGTTCAGTGTCATTTTGATTAGATGAAGAGTCTAGTTTATCACATGAAGAGACTTCATCATCTTTTGAACTAGAGACAGGAGTATTCAGGCGATCATCTATAATCACATTATTGGATTTCCAAATTACACTGGTCCTCTTATTAAGAACATGATATACTTGACTGTTTAGTGCATATCCTACGAAAATACCCTTGTCACTTTTAGTGTCGAATTTTCTTAAAATTTTTCGGTCATGTAGAATATAACATTTGTTGCCAAAAACTCAAAAGTATTTAACTGTTGGCTTCTTATTGAACCATAGTTCATATGTAGTCTTATTATTTAATTTTTTAGTATATACACGGTTAATAATCTAATAAGAAGTGTTCACAGCTTTAGCCCAAAGATTTTTAGGAAGTTTCATGCTATTTAACATAACATTATCCATCTCTTGAAGCACACGAATTTTTCTTTCAACAATCCCATTCTGTTGAGGTGTCTTGGGAGCTAAAAATTCATGTGATATCCCATGATTTCTACAGAACTCCTCAAAACTACTATTATCAAATTTGGATCCCTGATCACTTCATATTTTAATAACATGTGATTCTTTCACAGTTTGGATATGCTTGAGTATCCTTTTTCACTTCATCAAGAGTTTCATATTTCTCTCTCAAGAAAACTACCCAATAAACCTGGTAAAGTCATCAACTATTACCAAAATATATTTCTTACCACCTTGACTCTCCGTTCTAGTAGGTCCAACGAGATCCATGTGGAGGAGTTCAAGGGGTTTGGATGTGGCACTGGAGTTCACTTTCTTGTGAGCACTCCTAGTTTGTTTCCCAATTTGACATTCACCACAAATTTTATCTATTTTCTTTAACTTGGGTAGACCTCTTATTACTTCACCTTTGCTAAGTCTATAAAGATTATGGTAGTGTACATGTCCTAGGCGTTTATGCCATAGATCGGTCTCATTGGTTTGGACCATGTAACACGATAACTTAAATGAGCTTGAATTACTGACTATATAGCAGTTCTCAGATGTTCTGCGACCAGTCAATATCACAGAACCATTCTCATTAGATATCTCACACCCTTGATTGGTGAATTTGACGCTATGTTTATTATCACAAATTTGAGAAATGCTTAAGAGATTATGCTTAAGGCCCTCTACAAACAAAACATTCTCAAATGGAGGAAGATTAAAGAGTTAAACCGTACCTTGGCCAACAATTATACAATTGTTACCATCATTGAAAGTGACTAAACCATCAGTCATATCTTTAAGATTGGTGAACAAATCTTTGTCACCTGTCATATGTCTAGAGCAACCACTGTTTAAGTACTACTTTGATTGACTCAAAGCCTTGAAAGTGATGTGGACAACCAAACAAGCAACCTTGGGGACCCATTTCATTACTGTTTTGGGTTTTAGAGCATTATTGGTTTTTCTACGCTTGTAGTTGTTATAAATTCTACCATTCGAGTTAGATTTTAGAAGCTCCTTGAGTAAATCTATAATTTTCTCAATAAGGGGTTATAATTCTGATTTCTATAATTGATATGGTTTCTTTTAGGTTTCATAGCCTAAATTTTTTAAGGATTTTTTAAACTATTTTGATTCAAACTTTTCCTTTTGAGTTAGAGGACTCCCCTTTAACAAACTTAGGAGTAGTCTTATATTTAAGAGGCGTATTCTTATCGTAGCCTAAATCAGATCTATCGCCACATTTCCTTAATTAGGTTAGCAATTTCTCTAGTTTAGGATCATCCTGGGCATACCTCCAAGTATCCTTCGAACTCAAGAGAGAAGAGACTTCTAGTTTTAGTTTTTCATTTTCAGATTTTAGATTTTCAATTTGGGATGTTTTGAAATCTAAATCATAGTTAGCTTTTTCAAAACAATCAGAAAGATGCAATTTTTCTAGAACTAGATTATCAAAATCTTCTTTTAGTTTTAAAAACTTTTCTTTTTGAAGTTTTAGTTTTACAGCTATCTTACAACTCTCCCTGTAATGGACGTTATAGGCATCTTGTAAATCATCATCGTTTTAAGGGTCGCTTCTCATATTTTCATCATAAGTTGAATTACAACTGTCTGAGGAAGTAAATCTAGCTAGAGTCATTAAGGCCTTGACCTCATTAGTAGACTCAGGTTCAGAATCATCTGACTAAGAAGAAGCTTTAGAGCAAGACGATTCAACCCATGTAGCCAACATATCTTTCTTTTTTAGGTTTCTCCTTCTTTAGACATTTGTTTGCCAAATGCCCGTATCCATGGCAGTTGAAGCATTGGCTGTCTTTAATAGATTTCCAATTTTTAGATCTACTCTTTTTCTTTTCAAAAGGTCTTTGAAAATCTACTCGCTTTTTGCTTTTGAAAATTTTGAAAAACTTCTTGGCTAATAGTGGCATATCATCTTCAGAATTTTCACAATTAGAATTTCCAGTATTATCTTAAGAAATATTTTTAAAAGACTTAAGGGCTATGGACTTACCTTTAGGAGCCTTAAAATTTAACTTGTATGTTTGTAAAGAACTAATAAGTTCTTCAACCTGCATGTTATCTGTATCACGAAGTTCCTGACTGGCAGTCACCTTAGAATTGAACCTATCATGCAATGAGTGCAATATCTTTGCACAGACTTTACTCTCTGGGATCCTATCTCCAAGACCCCACATAGAGTTGACTATGTCATTTAACTTAGTATAGAAGTCCATGAAAGTTTCACTTTCTTCCATACGTATTTCCTCAAACCTAGTGGTGAGGATTTGAAGTTTAGATTTCTTGACTATAGTCATACCCTCATGTGTCATTTCTAGAATATCCCAGGCTTGCTTTTCAGTATCACAAGATATAATTCTTTTGAATTCATCTGGTGATAGTGTGCAAGTGATTGCATTTAAAGCCTTTACATTGGCACTACTCTCATTTTTTTGAAGAGTGGTCCATGAATAATAAGGTCTAACTATAATAGACTTAGTTTCATTAGTGCCTAGAACTTCAGATGTGGTGGGTTCCATTTTGTCATTGTGGTTTGCCACACGCTCTCGTCTATGAACCTAAAAAATATCCTCTTTTTGGCTTTCCAATAAGTAAAATTGGAGCCATCAAAAGTTGGAAGCCTAGTAATCGAGAGGCTATCAAAATTTGACATCTTATAAGCTCAGATCGGTTAGATCAGGAAATGAATCCAAATAATAAAAATGACCTATTAGGCTCTAATACCATTCGAAAAGGCCGAGCTTAAAGCCCTAGAAGGGGGGGGGGGGGGTGAATAGGACTATGTCAAATTTTAAAAAAATGCGAAATTACAAAGACAAACAAAGATAGATAACACAATTATAAGCAACCTCAAATGCACAAGTATTGAGAGGTTGATACAAACTGAGTTCTAAGGACAACCTTACACCAAAAACCAAGTTTTATGGTAGGACAACATGATTCTAGAACGTTTGCAAGTATCAAAAACTCAAACTTAGAAGGAGGCAAAGGAAATAATCTAAATTACTACAACATTCACCATAATTGCATAAAAGAAAATTACAACATACATCACCATAAGCATCCATCAAACACCAAGAATTATAGTGGTTCGTGTGTGTACACCAACTGTTTGAAAAACAGCCACACAACTACCTCACTCCCAATATCCTCTCCCACGGGATATTGGCTTTCACCATTAAATAAGGTTTTCCAAGGTTCACATTAAAACCTTCACAATTGTGTTTTTAGATGGGCTTACACAATTACAAAAACCCCACACTCTAAGATTTTCTGGCTTATCTCAGACAAAACCAAAAATAAGATTTTCTTGGTTGAATCTCACAAACCACAAAAGATACACAAAATTAAATTGTACTTATCTGAAGATTCTCCTTCTGATGAAGTCAGGTAGAACCAATTTGATGTAGATAAAGATGTTCAATGTCTAGTCTCACAAATGAAAGGGTTCTAGGTCTAAATGATTTTTAGATTAAATTAACCTGGGCTAGCTTGATTTGATTTTGATCTCAAAGAGGGTAAAATTACAATTCCCTTCTTTAATGAAATAGAGTTGAATGGAGACCATACAATTAAATATAAAAAGCTATTTAAGTTAATCTTAAATTAACACAATATAACTTAAGAAATGCAGGAACTTATCTCTTAGAGTGATGGCTTGATTATGCTTGGAATAAATGAAAGACTCTGAGATTCGTCCTCTATTTATAGGTGAAAATATTATTCACATGACTGGTCTAAGGGTTAGTTCGATTGGTCAAAGGACCAACCACATTTTAAAATTTTTGGCACAATAAAATAAGATTGTTACTTGACTGGTCGAGTGGCCTGCTCAATTAGTCTAGCAATGCACTCGATTGGTCGAGTGGGACTAAAAATCCTTACTGGACTTTGAGTTGATGTAACGACCTTGGAATTTTTGTGCTAATCTTTCCTTAAGTAGTTGTTTTTGGGGTAATTAGCGCTTTACTTGATTGCTTGTGAAATTCGCATCAATCACTTTAAATTGTATCTGCATGGCTCTAAACGTGCAGATTAGTGAGCGCTACGTTACTCTGAAATCTGGGATCCATCGCTAAATCCAGTTGTTCTGGGGATTTTTTGGAAGATCTGGATCGGACCTAGACCGCGCGTCGAAAGTCCGATGGCGATGATCTTAGGCTGTTGCGGTCACCGAGTTGGGCTTGATCTTCACCTCGAAAATCAAGTCGATCTGATGTTCTGGGTCGATTTGGTTGAGCTCGGAGTGAAGAGTGTGAGAACGGTTGGAATTTAATAAGCTTTTATTGAAATCTGAGTCGTGTCGCTTGCGCGACGATTTTAAGCATTCTGACCGTTGGATTCTGACCCAATTTCACCCTCTGATCAGGATGGTTGGCCCAGGCATATCCTAGTGCTTGTGGACCTGATCGAGATTCCGTGACCGTTGAATTGAGTGTGGTCCACCACGGCTGATCTGAAGAGCCGGTCGGTACGAAAACTCAGCCTGACCTAGATCCATGGTCAATGAGCTTAAGTCCGACCTTTCGTGGTTATAGGCCCACCAGAAGTGCTTCGTTGGATCGAGAAAGGCGTACTTTGGTTATAACCTAAGTATACCTTGACCCTGGGGTTATTTCCATCATTTTAAGGTCTATATATAGTCCTTAAACCCTAGCTCTCATTTCCATACGAATTTTCTCTAACCCTAGCTTGGAGAGAGAGTGGAAAAGAGAGAGTTAGTGAGAGAGATTAGTTGGTGAATCATCTTGATTCTTCCTTGTTCTTCTTCACCTTTGAATCTTCACTTTGAATCGTTCCTTTGGCGATTCTGAGTTCTTTTGGGGTAAGTTAAACTAACCCTAATCTGTGTTAGAGCTTAGATTAGACTTGGTGTTGTTGTATCTCATTTCTATCCTTATTTTAGGGTATTCTTGCGCCGTTGACGAAGACAACTCGTCTAAATCAGTTCGGCGGTTCTTTCTTCGCTTAAGGTGAGGACTTTAAGTGTATAGGTTATGGTTTTCAAGGCTTTCAATCCCAGTTAGTGATTTATTCTTGTTATGGATGAGATTTCACATGTCAAATGTTATGTTTACATCGCTTTCCTGATATGCATGTGCTATATTGAGATTTGTGTATTCTAAGTGTATTTATAAAGTACCGTATACGTATAAAATACGCACTTGTGCTTGCCATGATTATTGGTCATGTATGTATGCTAGATGCATGTATGACAACTCCTTGGTAAAGGGAATTGTCTAAGTGCATGTATTCCAACATACGTCATGTATGTTATTCCTTGTATGCTAAGTGTTTGTAGAAATGCATGAATGACCTAAGTGTAACTGATTACACTAAGTGTGGGCGTTGAGAAGTGATTCTCAATACTCCCATTGATGCGCATGTTTTCCTTTATGCAGTTACCTTTCAAGTTATTTAAATTCAAGCATCTCCTATGCTTACATTTATGTTAAGTTGATATTATTCAGATGTGTATGTAACATGATTTGAGTTATTGTTCCATTACTGTTTTACATTCCATATGAATATCTGTAGTAGTGTAATGTATTTGGGACTATGCCTTAGTCCAGGAAATCGGTAATTGACCCTATGGTCGTGGTTGAGATTGCTTTCGCCACGTGAGACGCATTAGACGAACCCGAGTCGTATTAGAGTTGTCGGCAGTGGTTCGACCACGCGGAGTGTTTGTGCACTCCATGTCCTTCAATTCAACGTGCGCTCGTGCTAGTCGAGTTCGTCAACTAACCCGATTGTCCAGTGTATGTTAACCATGTATGGACGCTACTGCTTGAATCTAGGGTACCGAACTTACCAGTGAAATCCTAATAACCATGGTACCTGATCCGCTAAGACTCATGAGCCGGACATGGTGGTATGGGACACCGTGGTCGAGCTGTCGGCCTACGCTGGGGTGACGAGCCTCCCCGTAGTGACTAGTGAGCAACTTAATCTCGTGAGCCGATTATGGTGGTATGGGACACCATATTCGTGCTGTCGGCCTACATTGATTGGTGACGAGCCCTTTGTAGTGACCTCGAGCATACCTGGATACCGCAAGGAGGTGACGAGCTGATCTGTGGTAGTAAAGGCATGAAAGGCGTGCATTGATTGGTGACGAGCCCTTTGCTACGACCTCAACTATATGATCGTATGAGATATCTAGGATTGACGACCCTAGTATGGATCACTGTTTGGATGGTGATATGAGGAAGGTATCTTAGCTTCCCAATCCTGTTGTGTGAAACGGACTAATAACAACTTGGTAATCATATCCATGCACCGCATTTGCATGTGCTTTGTAGATGTGGCGCACTTTGAGGCGATGTCATGCGTAACGTAAGATGAAGACGCTGAGGGTGTACGCGTGAGGGCACGCATCATATTGCATTCATACTTGCATTAACAAGAGTACTTAGGATTTATTTAATTGTCCTACTTTATCATTACTGTTTGATTGAACTGATAACATGTTAACCAGTGCCTTATTGTTCCACTGAGTTGATCACTCACTCCCACGTTTCTGGGGCGGTGTTACACACCCACCAGACTCTGTCTTAGGCCCTGATGTTGCAGATGTGGATGCGACGTCTGAGGCAGAGCGGGAGCTGGATGACGACGAGGCTGCCTTCTCCTATATGCAGTTTTCAGACGGGTTCTAGCGAGCCTCGGTCTGTTGCGCGGGATCTATGGGATTACTATTTTGGGAACTGAAATGATGTAACTTGTACTTATAATTTTGATAAATAACACTTTTACACGATCTGGTTGTATATGTAATTCAGGGACTTACACTTGTACACATATTTTACTATAAGTCTTCCGCTTGCTTTATTCACTTATCCCTGAATCATATCTGCGTTTTGGCTTAATCTATCCCATGTTTATGTGCTAATACAGTCAACATACATCATTCATTAATTATGTTGCATAAGTGATGTTTTGGAACTCGGGAGCTGAGTTATGCTCGACCCCCGAATTTCAGGGCGTTACAGTTGACCACTGCACAACTAGTCGAGTACTGTTCACTCGACTAGTCGAGCAGTCTCCACGACTGGTCTAGGGTTCAACAGAAAAATTTGAAAATTCACAACAAATCTTGGACTGGTCGAGAAATTTCTTAGACTG
Source organism: Magnolia sinica (assembly GCF_029962835.1). Lineage (NCBI taxonomy): Eukaryota > Viridiplantae > Streptophyta > Magnoliopsida > Magnoliales > Magnoliaceae > Magnolia > Magnolia sinica. Next base: position 46,134,040 of record NC_080580.1, read on the forward strand.
GTCGAGCCAGTGCTTAGACTAGTCGAACAAAGACTGAGACTAGTCGAGGAAATGACTTATAAACTTATGTAATGACCCAAATAAAATATGCAATGAATATGACCTAACCTATAGTCAATCTAGGGTCATCCATACCTTGTTTGTGAGTTTGAACCATCGAAACATTGATCGCTTCAGTAACTCATTCACTTGAAATACATGAAGCTTGTGTTCCAAATCTTGAACTTGAGTTTGAGCTAGGGCTTGAGTTCTTGATTATTTAAAGTAGTAACAATGAGCTTTCAACTTAAACTTGAGCCTTGAACTTTTGTTCTTGCACTTGAACTTCGAAAACGTTCTTCAACTTGAATACGTTGAAAAATTTGGCGATGACGAAGATGACTCACAATGCATGAAGTTGATCTATCCATCTCATCAAAATAAGATACAGATTCTAAGTAGTTTAGCACAACAAAATTTGACAACTCCAGGTATTAGATTTATAAGATAACATTTACACTGTGCCAAATAAAAATAAAATGCTGAAAATAAACTCAAATAGTAGAAATCTAAAACAACCTCAAATGCACAAGTATTGAGAGGTTGATACAAATGTTGTTCTAAGGACAACCTTACACCAAAAACCATTGGCTTATGGTAGGACAACCTGATTTTTAGAACATCAGTAAGTATAAAAAACTCAAACGGATATAGAGGCAAAAGAAATAAATTAGGTTATTACAACATTCACCACATGTACATAAAAATAAATACAACATTCAGCACATCACATACATCACCATCATCATCCAAACTCTAAGAATTATAGTGGTTTGGGTGTACACCAACTGTTCTCAAACAGCCACCCTACTCCATTCCCAATATCCACAGCCCATGGGATATTAGCTTTCACTAAGAAAGAAGGTTTTCTAAGGTTCACCTTAAAACCTTTACAATTGTGTTTTTAATGGGCTATCACAATTAAAAACCCTACACATTAAGATTTTCTGGTTATCTCAGACAAAACCAAAATGAAAGATTTTCTGGTAATCTTACAAACCACAATATAGTAAATGAAATATAATTATTTGACGATTCTTCTTTGATGTAGCCCAGTAGAACCAATTCTTTGTAGACATAGATGTTCAACGTTCAATCTCACAAATGAAAGGGTTCTAGATCTGAATGAATTTTAATTAAATCCAACCTTCGGCTACTTGGGTTCAATTTCTTAGATCTCAAAAAGGGTTAAAGCAAAATCCCCTTTATATTAAGTAGAATAGAATAACAAGAGATCAAGAAATTAAGAAACCAAAAATTTATTTAAAATGATTATAAATACCTCACAATAGATTCACAATAGTGGGGACAAATCTCTCAGAGTGATGGCTTGAATTAGCTTGGAATTGATGATAAAATATGAGAAATGTCCTCTATTTATAGGCTGCAATTCGGTTCCCTCGACTGGTCTAAGGTTTAGCTCGACTGGTCCTGGTAGAACCAACTTTCAAATTTTTTGGCACGATTGGATAAAACAGACTCTCAACTGGTTAAGTGGCCTGCTCGATTGGTCAAGCATAGCACTCGACTGGTCGAGTGGGCAAAATTCGCGTTGCTAGAGTTCGAGTCAAGTCCTGCTCGACTGGTCGAGCCAGTCTCCATGACCGATCGAGCAGGGTACTCAACTGGTCATAAACGAAACAACCACAACCTTATTCGATTTTTTTGAGTAAAATCCTAGACTGGTTGAGAAAAACCCTAGATTGGTCGAGCCAGTGCCTGGACTAATCAAACATGACTAGGACTAGTCGAAGCAAAACCTAAAATAAGTACTATGACCCAATATAAACATACAACATTAATGACCTAATACTAAGGTCTTTCTAGGGTCATGTATACCTGAAATGTGAGCATTGAACTTGTCAACTCGATCACTTCAGTAGATAAAATACTTGAAGTACTTTGAAGTTTGGAATTTGTACACTTTAAAGCTTGAGCTTGAATGCTTGAACTTAAGCTTGAGCACTTGACTTTGAGCTTGTGTACTTGTACTTAAGCTTGGACTTGAGCTTGTGTACGTGTACTTGGACTTGAGCTTGTGTACTTGTACTTTGACTTGTGTATGATCTTTAGCAGTTGAACATGCTCTTCAACTTGAAGATGTAAAAGCTTTAGATTATTGATGTAGATGACACAAAAACTCATCTTTAAATGAAGGTGAACTTTTCATCTATTAAACTTGAAGGTGAACTTTCATTAATCACTCTTAAGTGGTTTGTCACTACAAAATTTGACAACAAAGGGTGCTAGATCTAAAATATATGACTTACAATGGTAGACTACTGGTCAAGTGGGTAGTGAGGTCTTTTCCACTCACTTGATTGTGTAACTAGTGAGGCGGTAGCCAGTGTGGAGTGTACTAGACTCTAATGATATCCCAAAGATGAGTTGTACTGAAATGTGGACATATTCAACATTTGACTCATTCATTCATTCATTCACTATCCACTTGGGCTGGTGGCGTGCAACTAAATCATTATATGTACTTTCACAATGACCATGTTTTCGATTAGGTGGAAAACTAACCTGAGATCAGGTGTTTACCATGTGAAGTCCAGCTATCCAAATTCAAGTATGAGACTAGTTTGGGTAGAAGCCCCTTGTGATGAACCCCATAGCTTGCGATACCACGTATTGTCATCCTTACTACACACACCAGCCTTGTCATTTCATTTGCATTACGTAGCCTGGATATGACTACTCGTATTTGTGGACTTATCAGGATTTGCACATTCCATTACATCCTCATCATATGACATTTGGCTTACTATGTCTTGCATTGCATATTCTCGATTAGACTGATGGTATTCATGGACTTGCCAGCATTTCTGCTTACTCTGATATTTGTATGCTTCATGCATGCGTTGCATACACACGCTCCACCCTCTAAGATTCTTAGTAAGCTTATGCACGACCGTTGCGTGCAGGTGACATTAGGTCATAGCAGCGTTCAAGCAGGAGCTTGTGGCAGATCATTTTAGAGATTTTATTATTTATGTATTTCCTTTTCAGCACTATAATCTAATGTTTATATTGGTGGATATGTGGTGATGATGTTCTTCCTGTGATTTGGGTATACTTGTGGTTATGCTTCTCTTTACAAGAATTTCACACTAAAAATCCTCCTTGTAGGATCCCAGGATCAGAATCTGGCGTATGGGCATTAGGAACCGAGAATAGGGTACTACGGAGGCTATCAGCACCAGATTCGACGATTGAGAGTTTTGTGAGCCCAGTTCCCGAGTTTAGGGCGTGACAGAAGTTGGTATCTAATCAAAACTTAGGAATACCTGAAGATAACATCACATATCTATTGATAACTACCCTTCACTGTATGATTGTTGAGAACTTAAAATGATTAGGTCCTCGATTTCGAATAACCTAGAAAACTTTTTGATATAGTTCCCTAACGTGTGCGCATTTGAGAGTGCTCAAAGGTTGATAGGTCCCTTGTTCCTTTTTATAGGACATGACACCTAAGAGGGTAACTAAGAGGGCTCCCGCTCCCCCATTTGAGACTAGTGCGGCTTTGACCGTATCCATGAGTGCAGATCAGCTCCATCAGATGCTTCAAGACATGACCACCCACTTTAGTGGCAGGGTAGGCGGCCTGCCGATTCGCCCACTCAAGCTGAGTAGGAGCGCACGAGCACCGCCCTTCGAGACTTCAAACGACTAGATCCCCCGTGTTTTCAGGGAGAGCCTGACCCCACAACAATAGAGAGGTGGAGGTCAGAGGTGGAGAATATTTTTGACACCATAAGGTGTACGACCCAGCAGCGGGTCCCGTTAGCAATATTTCTTCTCCAAGGTGAGGCTAAGCACTAGTGGGCATCATCACCCGTGCGACAGTGACCGAGTTTATATGGCCATGGGAGGACTTCGTGGACCGGTTCATCTGAAAGTTCTTCCTGGAGCATGTCTGTCAGCAGCGCACATTAGAGTTTAAGACTCTGGTGCAGGGAGACATGATCGTATCTCAGTATGAGGCTTGATTCATCACGTTGTTGAGATTCGTGACTTATCTTGTTGATGATGAGGGACAGAAGGCCCGCCATTTCGAGAACGACTTATGCCTTAACCTCCAAAGTCATGTCATTGGACATGCTCCTGACATTTGAGTAGGTCATGTAGCGGCCCCAGATTTATGAAGTAGATTGGGCCAATACGCAGTGGATCTTGACCAGAGAGGAGACCGGAAGAGGAAGTCCCCCACCGATAGCTCCCAGTAGCAGGAATCGTCCATCCTTTCGAGCGCCAGCACCACCTATAGCATCGCCACTGAGATCATTCTTGGGTGTTTGCTATGAATGTGGTGGGATGGGGCATCGTAGGTATGAGTGTCCCCATCTGCAGCAGTCACATCAGCTACCAAGACCCCATCGACAGCAGTATAGGCCAACACACCCACAACAGCAGCCGAGAGCGCCTCAGTACCCTTTACAATAGCATTAGCAGCAACAACCATAGAGGGGAAATACACCTCCCCAACAGATCCAAGATATATTTTATGCAGCCCAGAAAGATCCTTAGGCATTAGTAGGAGTCATCGATGATTCATGCGACCTGGCCCCTGGACCGTCTTGTTAGATTATTCATGGATGAGGCATCTTGGGAGTGAGAGGTTGATATTCGTGAGCATTATCCCCACCTCTTCTATGCTTGATTGCATTTGTGTATTATGTTTTTGATTTTATATAGTGAGATGATTTCCTTTCCTTTATGAGCTCTAGTTAGTTGTATTTTAGTATAAATTTTGAGGACGAAATTTTTATTAGGAGTGGAGAATTGTAAGGCCCATATCCTTGTACCGTACCTTCCATCCAACTCCCGCGATCCTCTTCGTCAAATTTCGGAGACCCATGACTTGTAGACAGTGAATGCACGTGACCTTAAGTCATATCCCAAAGATCTGAGTCTAGTCAATTTGAAAGTTATACCCTCGCGACCGCACCGTCACCGCGGTTCCAACGCCGCGTCTTGCGCACCAATGCGATACCCTGGCTAGTAATAGTGGGCTCGCGTATATTTTGAGGAAGCACTACTCACAACGAATCTAAGAAGATTCTAGGTTGGGAGAGAGAAATCTCTACCAATACCTCTCCCATCAACAAGTCAAATTTACCCATAATTATCTCATCCCTTTTCTTACCAACAATGTAAGGCAACCCATACCCCATGCCACCTCATGCCCCCAAAAGTCAACTAAGCCCATACCCTCTATCTCACCTCTTCTTACAACACCCATTCCTCATTCATTCCATCTCATTTTCTCCCTCTATTTCCCTAACAACCAAGAGAGAAAAAGACTAAGGAGAGAAAAGAGAAGCCAAGAGAAGACCCATCTCCCTACCACCCAATCTCATCATCCAACCATCCAAACTTCATCATCCACCATCAAAGTGGAAGCCTAGGAGATAAGGAGTCCAAGGAGCCAAGAAGAAGGACCATAGGTGGGTTTTCATGGGACTAGATCTTAATTTTGATGCATGGGCCAAGTGGGGCCTACTGGTTGATGGTATGTACCTTATTTGGGACCCAAGGTGTGGCCAATGGCCCATCATGATTCATATGTTTATTCCATGATGGGGCCATTCTCCATGGACCCCACCATAATGCTTACCTTGATAGCCAACATGTAGTGGTCATCTAGACCCTTGATTTTATGGCGGAGATGGTATCCTTACCTTGATTTGCTGTTTTGAGGGCCACACAATTTTGAGGCCCATCTTGATCTATGCATTGTATTGAAAGAGGGCCCATAGTGGCGGAGCTCCCTCTACTACATGATTCTCTATCTCCCTCTATCCCTCTCTTTCCTTATTGATGGTCCACCTTGATAATGCATAAAATTTATCCACACTGTCCATTTAACGGGCCAACACACTGTCCACAAATGGACCCACCTTGCTGCCTATTTTCAGGTAGGCCTGGACGAAGGAAAACACCAATATCAGCTTGAACAGCTGTTGGTGGGCCATATACACGTGGACCCACCCTGATGTAAGTATTTTATCCTCATCGTCCACCTGTGGGACGGTGGGTCCCACTGATGTATGTTCTATAAACACCATCTAACACGTGGGACGGTGGGAACCACCTGATGTATGTATTCTATACCTACGTTGTCCACTCGGTGGTACCCATTTGCCATGTGTGATGTCCACCTACTGTATGGTGGGATCCATCATGATGTGTTTTATCCAGGCCGTCCATCTAAGAAATGCCCAGATAGGGCTAGCGGCCTAATGATCAGGGATGTCCAGTAACAGGGGCTGTCAGACCATCCAACAGCCCATCTACCATGTGTGAGGCCCACCTGCTGTACGGTGGGATCCATCATGATGTATATTATATCCACACCATCCAACAGCAGGCCCGGATGCTACTAAACAGCAGTGTGTTAGCCCCCACCATTGAAACTTTCTAGGCCCACTGTACTGTTTGTGGGTGGCCCACATCCATCAGACCCATGCCGTCCAGCTAGGCCAGGCCCACGCCGCTGGACAGTAGCAGTGGTTGACGCCCACTGCTGAAACCTCTTGAGGCCCACTTGATGTATGTGAGGCCCATTGTGGCTGTATGGGAGGCCCATTATGTCTATTTGTGAGGCCCATTGTGGCCATATGAGAGGCCCATTGTGGCTGTATGTGAGGCCCATTGTGATTGGATGAGGCCCATCGTGATTGTACGAGGCCCATTGTGATTGTATGAGGCCCATTGTGAGGTGTGAGTCCCGCCATGATGTGTGTGTTATATACACACTATCCATTCATTTATACAGACTATGGGCCACCTATGCAGGCCCACATGACGTATGAGTTATACGCCCATTATGGGGCTACCTTGTGAGGCCCACCATGTATGAGTGAGGTGCACACTTTGTCCATCCATTTTCTTGAAATTTGAAGGGTCGAGGGCCCTGTTGTGATTTCGATTCCTATCCCAAATGGACCGCACCTTAGGACAATAGTGGTTAAATGCCCATCGTTATAAACTTCCCTAGGGCCCATTGTTAAGCCCATTTCCACCCTTACCTTATTGGGCTAATCTAAACCGCTGGTTACCCATTCATGTTGGTGATACCCATTGGGCTAACCCAAACCGTTGGGCCCCCATTGATAATGATGCTTCCCACCATGCCCTATAGGGTTGTCCAAACCTTGGAGCCCACATTATGTTCATATCGGGCCTTCCATAGAAATCTGGCCCACCTAGATACATGTTTTGTCTAAGTTTAATAACCATACCCAAGGCCCACTTAGGTGTTAAGCGGGCTACCCAATTCGTTTGGAAGGACACATAGTCCTAGATGTATGAACTCCACCAAGCCCACTTTATATATGTATCAGGCCCCACAAGAAACCCAATTTATTCATGATAAGAGATTGAGAAAGCCCAATTGTTCACCTTGTTAACTCACCCTGAGAACTCACCTTTTTGTATACGCACTTGACTCACCACGTGAGATGTATCCTAGCTTTGTAACCCATTTGGTAGGACCTCATGACATGTGCATATCATCCACATCGTCCATCCCCTTGTTGAGACAAGTATGAGGTCAATCGTTGACATTAGTGTATCATCTAGGCCTTCTGTTGTCTGGAGCAGAGTGTATCATCACCCCTTGTCGTAGATGGAAGAATATGTGGTATCAGATTTAGTATATCCACTGTGTGGAGTCTATCTTGATGTATGAGCCTATCTTGCCAAGTATTGTGTGATATATCTGATAAAAGGCTAGTAAACATAGTCTAGTAGTATGCACTGAGAACATGCTTAGTATGACATCATGGCATATGCCCATACACATTATTTGTATGCATGTTGGCAGGAATGATTAATCATAGCATTTGCCATTGGGCTGAGATATTTAGGAGACTCCTTGTGAGATGGAGTTGCCCCACTTAATCACACAATACGTGCAAGTTTGATGCATGACTGAATGATATGATTTATCCATCTCACATTTTTTATGACATGATCACTTTACGCCCTGGTGATATCAAGGTTGTAGCCTCCACAAGCATATCGTGGATGAGCAGATAGGATACCGGAAGTGTTTGGTTCTAGCATATGGACATTTAATATATCTGTAGGTGAAAGTCCCTAAACCTTCTTGGTACCAGTGGATTCTCCAACATTGAGACTGGGTGGATAACATGAGCACCCGAGTGCTGAATACCAGTAGGCGGCGTCTCCCACTGATCGTGGTCCGTTGGAAGGGGGTGTAGCCTTATCCGCCCAAGGGTAGGGGATTGTAAGTTAGGCTGAGTTTGACCAGCTCGTAAATGGGTCTGCTATCGACGAGCCAGGTAGGTGACCCTCTCCAACCATATAGATGATGCAGGTGATGTACAGATTGAAGACCTAGAGGACCATCTCCCTATGGAAGATTATAATGAATGAATAAGAAGATAAATTTATGATTTACTTTTATATTTCTGCCACAAACTCGATAATGTAATAAGCTCCCATTGAGAGGGCACTTGATAATTTGTTGAATTCTTTTGCTCTAATGGAATGATAAATACAGTTGATTTACTATCGTGAATGGTTACTATCGTGAATGTATCTGGATGTGATCTAAATAAAGAAAAAAAAGGTGCAATTTTAAAGCATCCAATTCATTCAGTTATTAACACCCAGTTTTCTTAGGCATGAGTATAAACTCTGACCATGAAAATTCAGGATGTTACATGTGTGGCCTAAATTGTCAGGTTCTTATGTACGACCTTTTCTCTTGTGTAGGGCATAAAGCATTGTGCACTTGTGTAGGACCCTTGCTCTTTCATATGACATAAACTTTAGAGTCCTTGTCTAGGGTTATACAGGTTTAAGGTTAATCTAATTTAAAACCTCCCATAATGAAATTCGGTAGACTCTAGGAGAGAGTGAGTCTGCCGGGGGTGGAGTAGCCGAACCACTATATATGATCGTGTTTGGGATTGTCTTTGCACATTTGTTAATTATGCTTATGTGATTTAAGTGCTTAATTATCTGCATGATTAGATGAATGGTTAGACTTGATAGGAATGACATCCCACACACTCCTATACACTATCTTTATAGGCTAATTGCATTATTTGCAAATCATATGTAGCCTATGTGATTGGACCCTCTATGGGCCTGAAACCCTTATAATTACTTTGCCTTACTTAGTTATTGGTAAATTAGTCTAAGTTAGGCATTATCTGCTTTTAATAAGTATATGTATATTTGAAAAGTCCTATTCACCCCCCACTAGGACACTTGGACATAATTCCATACTTCAATTAGCAGTTAAGTCGTAATTTCAATTGGTATTAGAGAGGGTTCCTCTTGAAGGGTTTAAAAACCTAAAGGAAGATCCTAACTGAAGTTGGAAATATGTCTAAGGGAGAGGGAATATCAGTCTCTCATCCACCTAGCTTCAATGGTTCAAATTATGCATATTGGAAAGCTAGGAGAGAATATTTTTGGAATCTTTGGATCATGATCTTTGGGACATCGTTGAGACTGGATATGTGCCACCAACTGAACTAGTGGTAGTTGACAATGGCACTACCATCTCTAAACTAAATCCAAAATCAATATGGACTGACTATGAGAAACAAAGGGAAACATGTTATACCAAAGCAATGAATGTTATTAACTGTGCAGTTTCACTAGAAGAGTTTAAACAAATTTGCATGTTTAACTCTTCAAAAGAAGCATGAGATTTATTGGAAACTACCCATGAAGGAACAAAAATAGTAAAACATTCAAAGCTGTAGCTATTGATAGTCCAATTTGAAAATATAAAAATGGACGACATTTATGGAATTTTACACGAAATTGAATGATATATGTAATTCCATGTGGGGACTTGGAGAGAGGATTCTGGTGCTTAAAATCTGTAGAAAAATCTTAATATCCCTACTGGAATGCTTCAACTCCAAAGTCACTGCCATTAAAGAGTGTAGAGATATTGATGAAATGAAAGTAGAGGAACTAGTGGGTTCTCTACAAAGGTTTGAGCTACACTTTAAAACTCCCACAAAATCCAAACATCATGTTCTTAAGACCTCCAAAAACAAAGTTGAAACTAAGGAGGAAAGTGAAGAGGATAATTGAGATGTGGAGGTAGCCCTCTTGGCTATGCGATTTAAAAGATTCTTCAACAAGAACAATGGAAGGGCATTAAACAAAGGGAAACAACTGAACTATAAGCACCAAATAGGCAAATCCTTCACAAAGTCCAAAGAGCCCCAATGTTACAATTGCCGAAAGTATGGCCATCTATCTACTGAATGTCCCATAAAGAAATCAAAGGGAAAGTCTATGACAGCTACATGGGACGATATCGAATACTCTGAATCAGAAACAAGCGAGTCTGAAAGTGATGGAGACCAAAAATCATTGAAAAAACTTATGGCCTCCACCACTGCGGTGATCCCAGATCTAAGAGACAATGAGGAGATAAATGAGAAAAGGGCCTCCTCCTCCTCCTCCTCAGAAGAAGAAGAAGAAGAAGAAGAAAGTGATAGCATCCAACTGGTTTTATACTCATAGTAAAAATGTTCTTAGAAAACTTGGGCAAGCTAACACTGAGAACAAACAATTATAAATAAACTTGGATGAAGCGTTGGCTACAAAACACAATTGGCTGATAGCCTACAAGAATATTTTGTTGAGAATGCCAAACTTGAAAGGGAAGCTGCTGATGATGGCTTTAAGATTGAAAAATTAGTCAAAAAAATTGAACATCTAAAATCAAAAATTGAGAAACTGAAAATAGAAATCTAAAACTAGATGCAGAAAAAACCAATCACTTGGCGGAACTTAGTCATAACTTTTCTTAAAGTAATGAAAAACTAGAAAAGCTTCTAGGCTGGGGTAGGAACTTCAAAGATAGGAGAGTCTTGGGCTATGAAATAGGTAAATCTGGCTCCTCTTGTACCTCTTATGACTAAGAAATTTGTTGCATCAAGAAGCAACACAAAAGCTACCCTATATGACATGTATATGGAGATATGGGGCACCATAAGTTTGAATGTCTAGCACTTATACAACCCCACTCCACTTCCAATTTGAGCAATATAAGTAAATTTATACCAGCTGGAAAAATGATGTAGAAATCAAGGAATCCTCCAAAGAAATCAAATGAGAAGAGGAAATATCTCACTCCTAAAATGACACAAATGATGGAGGAGTTGCTGAAACAAGTAGCTCAATTGAACCAGAAGACCAAAAAACTGGTAAATCAAGGAAATTTGGATAAGTTGCCTGAAAAATTCAAAGCACCCATGGATAACCACCCTAAAAGAGTAAACAAAACATCATCTCCAAAAAGGATGGTCACTAAATCGGTGATAAAAAATAAGAATGATTGCCCTGTGATTCATATTGCACTTAAAGCGGGCACTAGTAGCAGTTGCTCCAAGTAGATAACTAGTGACCATGACCCACTTTTGTGATAACGCTAAATTTGATGATGGGTTGGTTACATCTAAAGGGAGCTCAGTCAAGATAATTGAATAAGGGACAATGGTTGGGCTTGGATTGCCCAGGATTGAAGATGTTCTTTGAGTAATCTTGTTCTTTGAGTTAAGGGATAGAAAAACAATCTTCTAAATATTTCCCAAATCTGTGACAAAGAACAATCTGTTTTCTTCTCCAAGGACATGTGCAAGATCTTGGACCACATAGGTAAATCAATATAAGGTCTTTTCACAAGTAACAACTGCTATGAGAAAATGTCCAATCTAAAAGTTGTAATATGCCCCGAGATAATAAGTCTGAATTTTGACACCATGTGTGATATTCTTAGAAACCGGGAACAACTAGGTAAACTTGATTCTAAAAATGACAAAGGCATTTTCCTGAGAAATTCATTAAACAGTCATGATTGAAGAATATATAATGCAAGGACCCCTACAATTCAAGTAAATGTAAATTTGGTTATTGATAACCAACTACATGACAAAAATAGTCCTTCCACTAATATGGAAGATGATATGAACCATGCACTATAGGTAAACATGCTCATTATTCCATTTCTCCATTTGAGTCTCAACAATTGAGTAACATACTAGTTACTTAAGATCATCACCTCAATCAAATCTTTAGAGATCCTAAAGCCGGTGTGGAGGCTCAGCATTGCCTTGAGATCAATAATTAGTCATCTGTGCTTCATCTCAAAAAATTGAACCACAAAATGTTGTTCTAAGCACTCAAAGGAGAATATTGGATTGCAATGGTGCAAAATGAACTAAAACAAGTTAAGAAAAATGAGATGTGGCACCTAGTTCCCAGGTCACTAATGGGAATTACAAATTTTGGGCTATGATATCCGTTTGACACACCTACCATAATTATCGGGTATTCAAATGCGGATTGGCCTGGGAATATTGATGATCACAAATCAACCAACGATGGTTGTTTTTATATCGACAACTATCTTGTATCTTAGCATAACAAGAAGAAAAAATTAATATCATTGTCTACTGCTAAGGCCGAATACACTGCAGTTGATAGTTGTTGCGCATAGCTTCTTTGGATGAAGCAAATGTTGCTGGATTATAACATTAAACAATCAACAATGACACCATTTTGTGATAATGTAAGTGCCACTAACATTTCTAAAAATTCAATCCAACATTCAAGAACAAAGCACATCAATATCTGACATCATTTTTTACATGAGCTTGTAGAGGAAAATATAATTGTGATGGATTGTGTGCCTATCAAGTGACAACTTGCCAATATATTGACGAAACCGCTAGATGCTAATATATTTGGAGATCTCCAAAAATCTATTGGAGTATGTGCGGTCTATTATAATTAATGGCCAACTGACTTTAAATGTTATACTTGAGGATTTAGTCACATTATTCTTTTTGATATATATGTTTATAAGTTTGTTTTATTTTGTTATGTGTAAAATTTTGGTTAAGTGTACAAGTGTTGATTTATTGGCAAAATTATATGTACATCTCATAACATAGGTCAGTGCAACCTGAACTAGTAGATCTAAGTTAAACAGACTGTTTCGATGAAATTAAAAAGTCTTCAATGGGATCAAATAGTTTTCGATGGTATCGAAGATGATTCAATTGCATTGAAAATTCCTCACAACTCTTTGACCTAACTAGACACTTTTTGTAAGGACCGTATCCTAGACCGTACCATTCTGTAGGCTTCCGCAGTCCTCCTAGTTGAATTCCGGCAACTCGCGACCTCTAATCGGTGTTTGCACGTGATCCTAAGTCGCATCCTGTATATCTATGTCGGCTTGACCAGAGACTTATATCCTAGCGACCATGCCGTCGCCACAGTTCCAACTCATTGTCTTGCTCGTCGATATGATACCCAGGTTAAGAGTTGTGGGCCCATGTTTATTTCAAGGAAAACGCCGCGCGTTGCGAATTTCGTGGGAATCTCTACCAAACTTCACATCATTCAAGTCAAGTACCAACCCATACCTAGCCATCCCCTTTTCACCAACAAGGAATGACACCATTCCTCTCTCACCCAAAGGTCAACAAGCACCATGCCCTCTCATCCCATCACTCCATCCATCACCACTCCTCTCCCTCTCTCATTTTTTTCAAGTCCATCTCCCAAGCAACCCCCAAGGAGAGGATGTCCATAGCTTCTCCATGGTGTGGCCCACTTTCTACCCCAAGATTCTCACCATTCAACCCTTCAACTCTCATCATCCTCCACCAAAGAGGAAGCTTAGGAGCTTTAGAGATCAAGGAGCCTAGAAGATTTGCAATCAGTGGGTGATCCACCATTGATTTTAATTAAGGACCCACCTATGATGGTGAAAGTGCCCTGGTTTGTCAATTAGCGTGAGTGTTCAGTTAGCAAGACAAAGGAACCCCATATGAAGATTGTTCAAGCATCTGCCTTAACAAGATGTGCACTCGAACTCGTCAAAGGTAAACTTAGCCTCACATCCCATGTCCCAAAGCACCAGGTATTTAAAACCCTTAAAAATGGATAGAACATTTTAGGGTCTTAGGTGAGAAAACTATTTTGCAAAATCAAAAAAATCTCCAAGTTTTCTGCCTTTGTCGATTTATCGATATGTGGTTCGATGAAATTGAACCCTGTTATCGATGTCTTCAAAACTCACTCAATATTATCGAATCGAGGACTTCATATGTCCAACAACTATAAAGAATTCTAGACTGAATTATTGATAAATCAATGGACTATTCGATATCATCGAATTTTGAATCTCGAGTTCATTAAAATGGCTCGATAAAATCGACATCTGGTCAGAAGTGTCTAATAGGCTATTAAGGTAAATCATGTGATTTTCGATATATCGAAGGGAGTCTCGATATCCTCAAAATTCAAACCTCGATGATATTGACAGACCTTTGATGATATCGAATTGGGACATAAATCTATCTGACATGCTTACATGTAAAATATTTCAAGTATCGAGGATCTCTCGATAAAATTGATATTCAAATATCGATCATATTGAGACCAGGTCGATGTCATCGAAATCAGACACAAACTGTCCAACAAGCTTCTAGCAAAATTCCTTGAAAATATCGATGAATCGACACTTATTGATATCATCGATATTTAAATTCCGATGATATCGAGGGATGCTAGATCATATCAAATACCTGTTAAGTTTCAAAGGCATCTGCTCTCACATTTTCAAATGTTGAGGAATCGAACATTGTTTCGATAAAATTAGAGTTCAAAATTTGATAACATCAAATAGTGTTCGATTTCCTCGACCAGTTGGCAAAAAGGTTCAAAAAATTTTGACAGATTGAGTTCATGTCATCGATTGGCCATTCGATGCTATCGAGAGAATAAGCTCGATGATATCGAACTCTGTAAAAAATATGACTGGTTTATATCCGTTGAAACTTTTTACCTATTTAACGAGAGCTTGCCTTTGGTTGTTTATAGAAAAAATAGATAGAGCTTTTGAGTGTTTAAATTCAAATCATTTACCCTAAGCCTTTTTCTCTCATGGGAGTTCATCCTCCAATCCACCCTTATCATTGATATTCAATAGAGTGGATTGGGGAATGAACTTCCGCATTTAAGGATCTTTTAGCTACCATCTTAATGGCAAATCATTGAGCTGGGATACCTTGAATGCATAGATGATTGGAATCACTCTATTTCTAATATAAGAAAACATTTAATAAAGTAAGATTCCATCATAACCCTGACCCAACCTGTTGCCTTACATTGAAGCATCAACTGTGTTGCGGTTTAAGGGAGCATCATCTGTGTTGCGGTTTAAGAGATCTTTATCAGCGCACTAATTAGGGTTCATCTACTTATCTGTAAGTCATTAGAGTCTAGAGAACCCTTGTGATATTTCCTTTTGTAGGATTGGGTCAAAGGTGTTTCTCACCCCTTTCAAGTCCTCATAGGAGGCCTCCGATGGGAGTGTACATGAGGGTGCTATGTGTTGACCCTTGCTCTGTGGAGAGTATAAACTTAGGTCCTTGTGTAGGTCCTTGACCTATGTGGTCTAAAACCTAGGTGCTGTGTGTTGACCCTTGCTCATGAGAGCATAAAATGTCAGGTTCCGTATGTGGATCCTTGGCCTGTTTGCCCTAAAATTTGGGTGCTGTGTGTTGACCCTTGCTCCTGTGTAAGGCATAAACTTTTGTCATGAAGACACATTAGAGTTAGCCTAGTGTAGGTTGTACTGGTTTTAGGTGAACCTGATTTAAAACCTCCGTTAGTGAGATCCGGTACACTCAAGGGTTGAGTGCGTCTGCCAAAAGTGGAGTAGACACATAGTCGAACCACTATAAAAATAATTGTATTTGATATTGCCATTTACTTTTACTACTTGTGCGATTTCTCTGAATGCTCTCATATTACATGTGTACATGATTATCTGGAACTAAGTAGAATCACACCTCACACATAGTCACATCCATCATGAACTATGCTTCTTATCTTATTTATGTTTTAAGTAGTTTTGTGATTGGATCCTCTATTTGGCTTGGAAGCTATTATAGTTACATTAAAGATATCCTGATACTTGCATATTTATTCAGGATAGGGTTGATAGGTTTTAAATTGTCATAAGATATTAAAAAATCCTATTCACCCCCTCTAGGACATATTGGCATATTCCTACTTCAACTAAAGCGGTTATTACCTCTATTTTAATTGGTATCAAAGCCTGGTCTCTCTTAAGGGCTTCACCGCCTAGAGAGTGATCTTGACTGAAATTAGTAATATGGCCATAGGAGAGGGCTCATCGGTAACTAGACCTCTAGTATTTGATGGATCAAATTATGCGTACTAGAAGGCTAAGATACATTATTTTCTGAGATCTTTGTATCATGATGTTTGGGATATTGTTGAAAAAGGATATATGCCACCAATCGATCAAATAGTACTTGAAAATGGCACAACTATCACTAAACCGAAATCCAAAGAAATGTGGACAACATTCAATAAAGAAAAACAAAACCTCTGAAGGTCAAGCAATGATTGCTATCTACTGTGCTGTATCCCAAGAAGTCTTAATCAAATCAGTATGTGTGGAATAGCCAAAGAAGCATGAGATTTGTTGGAAACAACACATGAAGGAACCAGCACAATAAAAAGATCCAAACTACAGCTCCTAACATCACAGTTTGAAAGTCTCAAAATGGAAGAGCATGAGACCTCCATGGAGTTTTTCACATAACTGAACATCATCTGTAATTCCATGGGTGGATTAGGAGAAAAAGTTCCAATCCCAAAAATTTGTAGGAAAATTCTGAAATCATTACTAGAACGATTCAATTCAAAAGTCACAACTATTGAAGAATGTAGAAACATGGATGAGATGAAAGTGGAAGAACTTGTAGGTTCCATACAAACATTTGAACTACACTTCAAGCAAACTCCAAAACCCAAAAACATTGTCCTCAAAACTTTAAATAATACTCTAAATGAGGAAGATGAAAGTGAAAGGGAGAATGAAGGTGATGAAGTGGCTTTGTTGGTTCAATGGTTCAGAAAATTCTTTCATAAAAATCATGCCCGACCATTTAAAGGAAGACAGTTAGACAACAAACATTTTATAGGTAAATCTGGTAAAAATTCCAAGGAACCATAATGCTACACCTATCGAAAGTTTAGACATTTGTCCACTGAATGCCCAAATAGAAAAACCAAAGGAAAGGCAATGGTAGCCACATGGGATGATACTGAAGAGTCAAATTTAGAATATAGTGACTCAGATAGTGATGGAGACTGAAAATCTTTGAAAATTCTAATGGTCTCTACTGCCTCCAACATTCCCATAGAAACTGAGAACATTGAAGAATATCTGATGATGAGGAAACAAAGTAAGAAGAAGAAGAAAAGGATAAACTGCAGAATGCCTATAATCAACTTTATATCCATAGCATCAATATCGTTAAAAGACTTGGGATAAATGAAAACAAAAATAAATTGCTGCAAAAAGATCTAGATAAAACACTGGAAATCAATACGACTTGATTAATGATCTACAGCAATACCACTCTGAAAATGATAAGCTGGAAAGAATCATTGTCTCTAAAATCTGAATCATCGAAACTTACTAAATAGATTGATCTATTGAAAGAAGAAAATGAGCATCTAAAGAATGAAAATCACACACTTAGGTTTGATGCAGAACAATCCAGGAAATTAGTTGAACTAAATTACAGATTCTCCCAGAGTAGTGAAAAATTAGAAAAACTCTTAGGGATGGGAAGACCTGGAAAAGACAAGAGTGGAGCAGGATATGAAAAATTCAAACCAAGTTCCAAACATGTAGCACCAATGTTTGAAAAATTAGCTGCAGCAGGAAGTAAAATAAAAAATACTCCTATTTGTCATTCATGTGGAGATTCTGGACATTATAAATTTGAATGCTTGTCTCTTAGGAGGACTCAACTCAAATCTAGTCAAAATCATACTGTAAATATAGACCAACCAGAAGAATAATACAGAATGTCATGAGTCCACCTAGGAATATGGCTAGAGGTAATACACATCCATCACCACTCAGAATGACCGAGAGAATGAAGGAGCTATTGAATCAGGTGGCTGAATTAAATAAAAAAACTAATAATTTATGAAACAAGGAAACATGGTTCAGTTACTCAACATGCCTACCAACATCCGTAATGAAACTACCATAACAAGAAATCCAGTCACTAAATGGGTTGTGAAAGAAAAGAAAATTTGTCTTGTTATTCACTTAAATCATTTAACAAGCAATAGTACCAAGTAGTATCTTGATAGTGGGTGCTCAAGACATGTCAAGGTGATAAATCCCTTCTCTCAAATTATTCAGATCTTAATGATGGGATAGTTACTTAGGGTGATGGAAGCACCACTAAAGTAGTAGGATGTGGAACCATAAAAGGAATGGAAATGCTAAAAAGAGAAATGCTTTTTGCATAAAAGGATTGACTCATAATCTTTTAAGCATCTCTCAAATATGTCACAACAAACATGTGGTTACCTTTGACAAACAAAAGTGCAAGATTCTGGATCTATCAGGAAAATCAATTATGGAGGGTCTTTGCACTAGTGAACACTGTTATGTCATCAATGAAAATGGAAAGGTTGATCCATATGCTAAGTAACAATTCAGCATGAAAAGCATGTCCAGGTCATGGATCTAGATCTGGATGGTTGTTGAAATGATTCAATTTTGATGATTTTCATGATATATCCGAGGTCTCTCAACTCATTTTTTTTTGTATAAACATTCTGATGTTTATAATTTTGGATGGTACAACTTTTGTACAAATTTTGATGTGTATACAGACTGATATGAAAATATACTAAGTTATACATATATAAAAGATCAACGAAGTTCTGGAACAAATGTCATACACCTTCTCTTCGATAAGTCTGTCGAGGAATCGTATGAATCCTCGATTAAATCGAACAAATGTTAATATCATCAACGCCCCCTGGGAATCAGAAGCGTCACATGTTCTAGTATGTTATCGAGGACATCTTCGATAACATCGAATGGGGTATGTCGATGATATCAAAGTTCACCGCCTGATAAATAGCTGGCGAGCGGGAAAAATTCATTTTTGCTTCCCTGCTCGATTTCTTTAGGATTTTCTTCCGTGGCTCTCATCGTTTGTCGACCGTATGCCATCTAGGGTGTCTTGAATCAGGTAATCTCTTGCATATACTCTTGATTCCTCAATGTATACTTCGTTGGGCTAGGGCCTTTCTAGTTGGAAATTTTGGGTTTGTTCTTATAGTCCTCAGATTCCTTTTCTTTAACAATTCCTTCTGAGTTATTCAAATGAGTAAGGAGAAAGGAAAGTCTCCTACCATCGGCGAGTCATCCAGGCCTACCAGAAAGAAATCCATGGCCTCAAAAGAAAGAGGAAGGGCTCAATCTTAATGATCCCTATGCGCCCATGGAGCTCCTCTACTCGACAGTCGTCTCGTAGAGAAGCTCTGGCTGAAGCACCAGAGCCACCACATACTATTGTGGGTCCTCCTCCACACATACTTGAAAAGTACTCAGGGAGGCCCTTGGTGTATGAGCATAGGATTGACAGGGAATGCATAAAACCCGATAATGTTGAAGCTCTGCTGGAGGCAATCGACTGGCTGCCTCTTCTTGATTTTGGGGGTCCATGTCATGATGAGCGAACCTACCGCTTCCTCACATACCTTCATTCCCCAATACTAGAACCACCATCCATTACTATCACAGTGGGGGATGATAGTGGTGACATTACTCTAGAATCCATCGCTAGCATTTTTGGTCTAACTTTGTCTCCAGTTGGGTTGTCTGACCTTGATCTTGAAAATCCCATCACTCGGTCTACAATTAAAAAATTCCTGTGTCAGGATCGAGATATCCCATGGTACCAAGGGAATGCATTAAAGGCAAAATATATGCACCCTCGATACCGCGTCTTGCACGGGATATTTTATTCAAACACTTATCCTCGTGGACACAATCGCTCTGATCTTACCGGGTTCATGGCCATGATTATGTATTGTGTTGCCACTGGTGTTAAACTTTGTCTGCCTACCTTGATCCTTCACCAAATAGCAAGTGTCATCCCCCAGTCTAGGATAATACATTTGCCCTTTCCTCACATCATTCATGTGATATGCGATACAATCACTATTCCTCAGACAGACGATCCTGAGCGTCCAGCATTTTAGAAAGGTCAATATTCAAAAACTGGACCTAAATTTCATGCCTATGTGGAAGAAGAATCCGAGGAGGCTATTCATGAAGGTGGTGAAATGGGAGAAGACACAGCACAGGCTGGTGGAGATCCTTTAGAGTCATAATAAGTTCTAGATCCGAGTGATTTGGCTCAAACCCAACGTTTCAAGTTTCATCAAGATAGGGTCGGGGCAACACAGTGGGGATTGGCTCGTATAGAGGATAAGCTAGGGAGACATGATGCGTGGTTCATAGCGTTGGAGAAGATGATGTCTATAGTACAACAGTCAGTGAAGAAATTAGTCGATCTGATAACCTACCGACGAGACGATACAGCTCCGTCTTCATAAGCCCCTCCACCATAGTATCAATTGTCTTCGTGCCATCACATACACTAGATACTCATCTCAGTGTATGTGCATGGATATCTTTTTAAATGCCTTGCGATTTTATGTGTGTATGTGATGGCTACCTAACATGACAGGTCTAACAGTTTTCTTTTTTGGCTTATGGATATCCTCTGCATGAGAAAAATACTTATTTTTTTTATTTGCCCATGGTAGGGCTAGATATTTGGTTTTGTTGGATTGGGATGGATGATGAAATACTGCTATGCTTGGGCAGTTTTTATTTTGGATATTTTTGTTAATGGCTAGTTTATAATTCATATATCTTTGCTGCCATATCTCTCTGTTCTCAATTCTTCATGAAATTCTGAGAAATGCTAATATCAACTGTGATTACTTTATCCTGCATATTATTTATTACAATCACAGCTCTCCTTTTGACCTGGTATGCATCAATGGTTCCCTTACAAATAGAGATGTCATTATCTGTTATACATCTATCTCTTACTGCTTATGCATTTTAAAGATGTATCTGACATGCATTGAACTGTCTGGATCTCTATTGGTTCTCCCATATGTTTCTTCTTCAACTTCAATCAACATCTATTGTGAATTGCCCTTTGCCAATGACTGACAAAAAGGGGGAGAATAAATCCCACCACGGAGGAATATTGTATGTATCTATTTGTTAATGGTGGTACAGGTGTTAGGGGGAGCAGCTGCAAGAAGACAGGGGGAGCAGCTACTACTGAATGATATAGTCGTATGTGTAAACTCAATAGCTTTGAAAATTTGTGTAAAGTTCATGTACACACAATTTAGGGTGTTGTTCTTGGTCTTGAAGATGTTTTATCATGTAATTGACAAAGGGGGAGATTGAAAGTGCCCTAATTTGTCAATTAGCGTGAGTGTTGAGTCAGCAAGACAAAGGAGCCCCATAAGAGGATTGTTCAAGTGTCTGCCTCAACAGGATGTGTGCCCAAACTCGTCAAAGCTAAACTTAGCCTCACATCCTATGTCCCAAAACACCAGGTATATAAAACCCTTAAAAACGGATAGAACATCTTAGGGTTTTAGGTGAGAAACCTATTTTGTAAAATCAGAAAAATCTCTAAGTTTTCTGCCTTTGTCGATTTATCGATATGTGGTTCGATGAAATCGAACCCTGTTATCAATGTTGTTGAAACTCACTCAATATAATCTAATTGAGGACTTCAGATGTCTATCAACTACAAAGAATTCTTGACTAAATTATCAATAAATCGATGAACTGTTCGATATCATCGAATTTTGAATCTAGAGTTCATCAAAATGGCTTGATAAAATTGACATCTGGTCAGAAGTGTCCAACAAGCTGTTAAGGCAAATCATGTGATTTTCGATATATAGATGGGAGTCTCGATATCCTTGAAATTCAAACCTCGATGATATCAACAGACCTTCGATGATATCGGATTGGGACAAAAATCTATCCAGTAAGCTAACAGGTAAAATATTTTAAGTATCGAGGATCTCTCGATAAAATTGATATTTAAATATCGATAATATCGAGACTAGGTTGATGTCATCGAAATCAGACACAAACTGTCTAGCAAGCTTATAACAAAATTCCTTAAAAATATCGATGAATCGACACCGTCATCGATATCATCGATATTCAAATTCTGATGATATCAAGAGATGCTCGATCATATCAAATACCTATTAAGTTTCAAAGGCATATGCTCTCACATTTTTAAATGTCGAGGAATCAAACTTTGTTTCGATGAAATCGAAGTTCGAAATTTGATGACATCAAAGAGTGTTCGATTTCATCGACCAGTTGGCAAAAAGGTTCAAAAGCATTTGATAGATTAAGTTCATGTCATCGAGTAGCCATTCGATGCTATCAAGAGTATACGCTCGATAATATCGAACCATGCTCGATGATGTCGAACTCTGTCAAAAATATGACTATTTTATATCCGTTGGAACTTTTTGCCTATTTAATGAGAGCTTACCTTTGGTTGTTTGTAGAGAAAATAGATAGAACTTTTGAGTGTTTAAATCCAAATCATATACCCTAAGCTTTTTTATCTTATGAGAGTTCATCCTCCAATCCACCCTCATCATTAATATTCAATAGAGTGGATTGGGGAATGAACTTCCACATTCATGGATCCTTCAGCTACCATCTTAATGGCAAATCATTGAGTTGAGATACCTTGAATGCATAGATAATTAGAATCACTCTATTTCCAATATAGGAAAACATTTAATAGAGTAAGATTCCATCATAACCCTGACCCAACTCGTTGCCTGACATTAGAGCCTCATTTGTGTTACGCTTCAAGGGAGGTGAAGATTCTTCATCATCAAAGGAAGAGATCTTCATCAACATGCTAAATGAGGCCCATCTACTTATCTGTAAGTCATTAAAGTCTAGAGAACCCTTGTGATCATTCCTTTTGTAGGATTGGTTTTCTTTGTAAATCCTATTCATTTTGAGATTACACTATGGCAAAAGTTAAATGCAAAGCCATTGCATGAGGAAAGTCCTCTAGGGAAAAGAAAACAAAGTTGTGTAATAATAATCATACTTACGCTATCTTCCCTCCTCCAAAAGCCTTGTATGATGTATTTAGGGTGAAGGAAATGATCTTCGAACGTATTATGGATCGCACATGCTTTTAGCCCTATGGGATTGAGTCCTTGTTATGCACCATTGGTTCGGATAACATACTCAATCTTGTCTATGAGACTCATGATGAACAAGTATATCAATTTTTGGCATATTTCCATTTAGCCACTCTCGAACCCCTATCCATAGCCATCACAATAATGAAAAACACCACCCGGATTACCCATGCGATGATTGCTTGAATTCTTTGGGTAGTGATATCTTTTATAGACATAACTAAACATGATTTGAATTCTCTAGGCGTCTGGGTTTGAGTTCACCAGATTCTTGTGCGATGGCTTGACGATTCCTAGCCATAAGGGGAATCGTTTGCATTGTATGCATCTAGACTCAAAATTCAAAATTCTTCATGATATCTTTAGTACAAATGTATATTCCTGTGAAGCCAATGGGACATATATCTCTCCTTATATAATCAACATCCTATATGATGTCAATCAAGAGACTCAATTGTGTCTGCCTACTATTATACTTCATCAATTAGTCTACATTGTCTAAGGAAGTCACCGCACATCTCTTCCATTCCCAAATCTCATCTTTATACTATCCTAGTTTGTAGGGATGTTACCCACATCTGATCAAGCATATCCTGTTTCTCATTTCAATCATGAAAATATTTTGAACTTAAACTTGAACGCCAACCAGTCCCTTAAAGAGAAACCAAAGAAAAAGTTAAGACTAAGGAAGAAATCGATGATGAAAACACGGAGATGCCGATGGCCAAAGACTCTTGCCCATCACCAGTCATTCCTCACAACTTGGATTTAGTGGGCACCCATAGTCTTCTGCGTCACCATGATCTTATTAGGCAATTTTTTTTTGTGGATAGGCCAACATAGAAGACCGGGTAGGATGATGTGAAGCCAGACTCTTCAACATAGAGAAGATGTTAGAAGCTTTACAGTGCACAGTCTAACAACTTGTAGAGGTGATTACGAGTCATCACAATATCACTCTAAAGAGGGGAGGTCCATCCAAATAGGATCCAGTTTAGCAATGCATAGTTAGGATCTTAGCCAGTGACATTGGGTATCTTTTTAGATGTCCTAGCCCATCTAGTTTATCTAAAACTACATATCACTAAATCAGATGTTTGGTGTGTGTGATGTTTTTAGATATTTTGGTTTTGGATATTTGTGCCCATCTTGGGCTTATGAGCTTTGGGATGATGATTATTTTTTGATATTTTGTGGATATTCATGCCATTTTTTAGCATTTCATTATATATATTATATATATGCATGGCATGCTTTGTTGTTTCTCACATAATTGTTGACCTTAATTCTATTATTTCAAATTATGTGATTATTTAATCTATCTTCCTCTATGGATAATTATGATTGATTCTCCAACTTTAGTTATGAATGGCATGTTGCTTAATACTAACCCTTTGCCAACGACTGATGCTGAGTGTTAAATATTGCATATTTTCACTTATTTATATCTTGGTTTTATGAACATGATAATGCTTAATGGGTATATTTTATACATGTTTGTCTTACGAAGTGAATCTGAGAGCTTAGATCGAAAAGAATGTTAAAAGCATGGAATTGATGCTCAAGAATAACCAAGGCAAGGGATGGATCTTAGGAGACTAAGATTGAAGATTTCAAAACCCCCAAATTCAAGGAAACCAAGTGGAGAAAGAAAGAAGTCGAAAGTGCAAAGTGCAGAAATTCATAGAATCTGAACTTCACTATCTATTTCATCAACCACCGGTCGATAACATTGAAGTCAGCATAGGATGATATCGAACACGGGTCGATGACATCAAAGAATTACATGAAAATCAAGTCTAGTTGCTGGACAAATTGGAGCATTTCTCGATGACATCGAAGCTCTGTTCAATTGCAAGAAGACATGTTCGATGACATCGAAGGCAGTTCATCGATATCGAGATTTTTGAAGATTTCTGAAGTAACTCGCTGGAATACTCTGGACACATTCTCGATTGATCGAATACCCTTCGATGACATCGAAGGACCTTTTGATGACATCATAGGTATGTTCGATGACATGAAGAGTTACATAGTGCAAAAGGCATTACGCAGTGTGAAAAGGCACAACTTTTAGATCCAAGTTGCGTTCGATGACATCAAAGACATTACACAGAGTGCGTAAATTTAAGGCAGTTTTGAAAGATGGTCGAACAAAGACTATAAATATGGGTTCTTTAAGGAGTTCTAAACATAAATTAGGTTTACAGAACAGAGCCAAAGGGTGGAGTAGTCTCCCAAGAGTTTTTCTTCTTTCTTTATTTATTTTCAATATTTTATTTAGGATATTTAGTTTCAATTATGTCTATGGTTGGCTAAACTTCTTAGTTAGGGCTAAGAGATGAAGCTTGTAGCGTGTTGAAAAGATTTTATTTCTTTGATTCTTGTTTCTCTTGAACCACATTGATTTCTAGTTTAAATTTAAGGAATATTTTAGTTTTCTATGGATTATTGTGACTCCAATTACAATGGATGTTTTGATAGCTTTAAATATCTTATTTTCCATTATGAGATTGTGAGATAAGTAAATCCTATTGTTCACTATTATCTCCTATGTCACGCCCTATACTCGAAAAATAAGCTCACAAAATCCCCGATCGTTGAATCCGGCGCTGACAGCCTCCGTAGTACCTCATTCTCGGCTCCTGGCGCCCATACACCAGTTTCTGATCTTGGGATCCTACAAGGCGGATGTCTATAACATAAGTCTGTTTTATAATTAACATACCTAAGATCATAACCCACCAATAATTACCATAGGAACATCATTACAAAATCCACTAAGAATAAAAACTTTTACAATACAAGGCGCATAAGAAAGATACAATGGCTAATAATTAGAACTCCAAAAGAAAGCTCCACTGGACGCTCCTTCTCCTCCACTACTACTGCCTAGCGTCACCTACACGCATTAATTGTGCATAAGCTTATAGAAAGCTTAGAGGGTGGTGTAAGTGTGTGCAGGATAGGTTCCAAGTAAGCAATATCAGAGTATGTGGAATATGCTGGCAGACCATAAAAACCATCGGCCATACCAAGGCTATACAATATAGGGCATGAAATGCCATCAGCCAACACAAGGTTATGCAATACAACACATGAGTACTAACCGCCAAACCAAGGCAATGCAATGAGAGACCTACATAGCCAAATGTCATATGCAAGGTGCAATGCAGTCATGCTAGTGCTCATATCCAATCCACATATCAATTCAGTTCCTCTCTGGGAAATCACTGGGGTCAAATACACTCTACACAGACTGCCTTTCTCCTAGTCGCACAGCCCAGCGAGCGGAAGAGACCTCACTACCCACCTGGCCAGTAGTCCGTCAATATCTACTCAGCTCGTCGGTAGCGGACCCATTTCATAAGCTAGTCAAACTCAGCTTAGCCTATAGCCCCCCCACTTAGGTGAATAAGGCCACACCCCCTTCCAACCGACTACGATACAGTGGGAGACATGGCCTACTGGTATTCGGCACTCAGGCACTCATGTTTCCACTTGGTCTAGACATTGGAGCATCTCCTGGTACCAAAAAGGTTCTGGGACTTTCACCCAAGGACATCCTACATGCCCACAGTGCTAGATCCCACATTTTCGGTGTCCAAATCTGGCCATCCACAATGTGACTGTGGAGGCTATGACCCTGATGTTGTTAGGGCGTATAATATCCTTGCCATGCAAATATGAGATGCATGAATCATATCAATCAATCCGTACATCAGTCCTGCGTATCCAGCGCTCATGTGGGGCAACTCCATAACTCCAGGAGTCTCATAAAATAGTCTATCCAATGGCATATATCATGATCAATCACTCCTCAATCCAAGCATACATATGATGTACATGGGAATGAATCATGAAGATATATTAAGCAAGATGTACGTTGATGATCTACTCTCCTCTAAGCAAGGTAGGGTCTAGGTACTTAGGCAATCCTACAAGTCATGGTAAATGCACAACCACTAGTGGGGGCCCAACTATTTGGGTTAGGTCACAAGACTAAGTAAACAACATTATGGGCCTAACAAAGGGGCCTATAGGGACTCATAATGTGGACATTTAACTACCATTGTTCCCTGGAAGGCAGCCCAATAAGAAATCTAACTAAAACAAGGCCTAAGGCCTGGATACAATTATGAAATTTAAATGGGCAGCAATACTGTAACGCCCTGAAAATCGGGGGTCGAGCAGAAGCTCAGCTCCCGAGTTCCATCGCATCACTTATGCAACATAGATAATGATGATTGAATGTTGTTCATATTAGTGCATTAAACATGAGTGGAATTATACCAAAACAACATATCATACTCCAGAGACAGTTAAATTTTACAAGCGGAAGACTGATAGATATATAAAATATATAAACTGTCGCAAGTCTCCAGAGTGTAACATGTTACAGGTTAAATATATATATGTAAACTCCAAAAATGGACAAAACGAAAATACATGGTGTTCTAAAAGTGTAAAATAACAAGTATAATGACATCTAATCAGCATCCCTGTAACCCTGTCGATCAGAACATGGTCTACATAGACCAGCCTGATAGCTGCATATAGGAGAAACGCTCCTCATCATCATAAAAGTCTGGCTTCCCCTCATACGCATCGCCATCTTCTGAAACTAAAACAGGGTCTGGTGGGTGTTTAAAACACCGTCTCGTAACGTGGGAGTGAGTGATCAACTCAGTGGAACAATAAAGCAAAGGTTAACATGTTATCAATTCAGTCAAGCAGTAATGATAAAGCAATACAATCGAACATCCCTAAGTACTCTGATTAATGCAGGAATGACATGTACAAATGATGCATGCCCTCACCTGCACTCCCTCATCGATCTTCATCTAATGGTCGAGCATGTCAGTCACTTCCTCGTGTTCTCTACACATCGCCAAACGGCACATGCAATGTGGTGCATGAGTATGATTACCAAGTTCTTATTAGTCTTTTTCATACAGTAGGATTGGGAAGCTAAGGTACCTCCCTTATCAATTCTCAAACGATGATCCATTCTAGGGTCGTCAGTCCTAGTAAACCTCAAACAATGTTACGGTTCTAGGTCGCTACAAAGGGCTCATCACCTTATTAGTGTAGGCATTGTTTGTACTCTAGTTGCTACGGAAAGACTCATCACCTCAATGCAGTCTCAGAGTACACTCGAGGTCACTACCACCCACACCCTACCAACTGACAGTCTATTTTCGAAGGCTTGTCACCAACCCGACTGGGGACCACATCCAAGCTACTAAGGATAGGACGATAGCTCGAATACAGTGTCCCATACCATCGTATTTGGCTCACGAGTTTGGGTTGCTCACTAGCCACTACGGGGAGTCTCGTCATCCCAGCGTAGGCCGACAGCTTGACCATGGTGTCCCATACCACCATGCCCGGCCCATGAGTCTTAGCGGATTGAGGTACCAAGGTTAAAGAGATTTTTCACCGGTGAATTTGGTACCTTAGATTCAAGCAGTAGCGTCCATACATGGTGAACATACATCGGATCAATCGGGTTACTTGACGAGCTCAACTGGTACGAGCGTACGTTGAATTAATCGACAAGGTACCATTGTCGATGATCATCGTACGACTCAAATTCACCGAACGCATCAATTGTGGCGAGACTAATGCGGCCACTCAAATAGGAATTGTTACCGATTGCCTGGACTACATAGTAGTCCTAATCATATTCAAATAAAGCATATGGAGACATGTGATAATCCTATAAGCATTTGGTAGACATTTCCAACATGAATCTCATTCGAGCATTTCATCAAACACATTGCACATATTGCCATATGTTACATTTCATCCATAAATTTGCATAATCAAAATTTAGGTTACATGAAGGAAACTATACATATAGATAAGGTAACTGAGAATTCTATCTCAACACCCTTATTAAATACAGTTCAACGAACAATACCTCATTCAGACATTTTGTCAATCACATAGAACATGTTATTATACATGTGCATTTTATACATAAACCATGTAGTTGAAATTATGACTACATTGAGGAAATTATATACCTAAGTAAGGTAGTTGGAAAATCTTATCTCAACGCCCTAAATATATACAATTCATTGGACCATTTCTCATTCAAAAATTTCATCAAACACTTAGTCTACACATTCCATCATATATGAAATAAATTAGTTATAGCCTATATTATAGCAAATCCTTCCACCAAGGAGTTGCCACCCATACAACAAGCATGTATTCTCAAACAATAATCGTGGCAAGCAGAAATCATAATTTCATATTCATTTAAGCATTTCAACAAACACATGGAAGGCATTAAAATCAACATAGTTTACATATATGTGTAATATACGGGAAACATCGCATCTAATCACATGTGACAGTAATCAAGTCAGTCATAAACCATTACTGACATTGAAGGCCTTGAAAATCATAACCAAAACATTTATAGTCTGCACCTTTCATCGGTAGACTCGTATCGAACTTAGTTTAAAAGCTAAGTCTTTGTCTACGGCACAACGGCTACATGATTCATGAAATAGGTTAGCTATTTTGCCTATTGCTCTATTTGGATATCTATATCAGTTTAGGGTTAGGATTTCTTACCCGAAAATGGAATCAGAATCACCGGTATAGCGATACAGATAAGTCGATTCAGCATGTGGAGTGATGGGCTCGGATACCAGGAACTCTCTCCCACTTTCTCTCTCACTTTCTCTCTCTTTCCTTCTCTCTTTGCTCTCTTCTCTCTCCTAGGATTGCAAAATCGTATGGAATGAGAGAGAGAGGGTTTAAGGCCCTTATATAGGCCCAGGATTGATGGAAATGGCCCCAGGGCCAAGGTATACTTATGTTATATCCAAAAGGCATCTGTTTCAGCCCGATGGAGCACTTCTGATGGCCCCTTTTCCACGTGTGATTGGACTTAAGCTCCCTGACCATGGATCTAGGTCCGGCTGAGTTTTTGTTCCGATTGGGTTTGCAGATCAGCCGTGGTGGACCAGTTTCAGTTTAACAGTCACCGGCACTCGGTCAGGGCCACAAGTACACCGACATGTATGGGACATTTCTCCTGATTCGAGGGTGTATTTGGGTCTGAATCTGATAGTTTGAATCCTTATATTTGGCCCGCCAGTGACATGACTCAGATTACTTAAATTCAGAATTTACTTCCAAATATATTCACGTTTCTCACACACTTTACTCCAGTCTCAAGTTGTGCATTTTTGGGTATTATCTGGACTTGATTTCTGAGGTGGTTGCCAAGTCCAGTGAGGTGGTCATAACGGTATAGTTTCGTAGTTATCGGATTTTCGACGTGTAATCCAGGTCCGATACAGAGTTTTAATGCACTCCCGAGAGTAACTGAGTTTAGAGATTGATCCTAAGTTTTAGGGTATTGTAGCGGTATTGATTCTACTCGTTTTGGTTCTTGCAGTTTATATTTAAAGTGATTAGGGCCCATTGCACAGAGAATCTAGTTTAGCGCTAAATTAATTCTCGCTTAGTTTCTAAAGGATTTGGTCCTATGTGATTTCTGCCTGAGGTGGTACTTGGGCCTTTGTAGTTTGTATAGAAAGTGATCCAAGCTATTAATACTTAACTAAATTACACCCTAATTACAATAGAATAAGGTCCTAGGGCAGTTCTACGTCCAAGGACGTCCATTGCTAAGTTGGGAAAAATCCGGGACGTTACAAATACACATCATACCATACCAGATGATGGGCCTCAAGGAATGACCCAAAGCCTACATACATCCACATGGGCCAATGGGGTAAATCATGGCCCAAGTCTTACATCAACATGGGCCAATGGGGCAACCATAGCCCAAGTCTCAATGGCCAACGAGCCCATGCATAAAGACATGCCTAATGGGTAGCTAATATGTCCAAAACACTTAACGAAGGCCTACCCAATAATCATTAATATGGGCCTTATAATATTAGCCTAAGACTTAACAAAGCCTTCCCAACATGCATTAATTTTGGCCTTGCAAGTCAACCCTAGGTAATATAGATGGGCATTTAAGGATCATTCATATACATTAATCGGGCCTATAGCCAGCCCACGGGGTCCATCAAGTAAAGTGGGCAGTCCTTAAACAAATCTGGGCTCAAGGAGTGGATGTCCAGCCCTTCTGGGCCTATTGGACATCCTAAGAATTTGATCTATCGCGGCCCTTAATAATTGACTAAAGGTGGGCCTCACAAGGAAAACAAGGAGTCCAATGAACCGAGACAATCATAGACAAAGTGTGCATGTACAACACCTTCCATCTGGTAGGCCACCCAATTTCAAGATACCCAATTTACTTGCAGCAAATTTCTGTTTGTTGTTAAACAAATAGCCCACTCAGCTTCCTGGGCCTCCTGGGGTCCAATAAATGATATACCTGAGTGAGACATAATCCCTAAGCTGACCCACACATGTGACAGTGGGCCCCACCAGATAGATTGTGGAGGTACAACACAAGGCAGGGTGGGCCTGTTGCTGGACAAAAACTCCAGCAGCACCCAACAATTCGGGGCATCCCATGGCCATGGACGGTTTGCCTTCAAAGGTACTCAAGGTGGGCCCCACTAGGTATGTCCCACCAGGGGTGGGCCACGTCTTAAGTGGGCCACACCAAAGGAGGGACGACATGGAGGAAATACATCATGGTGGGCCAAAAATGTTGGGACAGTCAGCCCTTTAGGCGTCCCCCAAATGGCTGGATGGTTGGGCCAAAGGGTGCTCAAGGTGGGCCCCACTATAGACGCCCACTAGGGAGTGGACACGTCCAAGTGGGGCCACACTAAGGGAAGGATGGTTGGGATTAAAGACATCATCAAAGTGGGCCCAAGGTGCTGGGGATGGCTAGCCCTTGCTGGATGTCAACCGAGTTGGGACGTCCAGCAAGGCCACTGGCCTAACAATGTATACCCCCAAACTGGGTGGTCTGGATGGCCTGGATGCACATGGAGTGGGTCCCAGCAAGGTGGGCCACAAGAAGGGTGATTTAAGCAATTTACAAAAGTGGACAGCAAGGTTGAATAAAATTCTGCTGAAGAAAAATTATGGTTGTCCCCACCTTGGACACCTAATGAGGTGGGCCCGGACCTTCCAAATCAAGGGGGAGGGGTGATTTACATGCACCCTAGATAGAACAACAAGTGGGGTCCACTAAGTGTCCCATCTTCCCCAGAAATACAACTGAGAATTAATGGTTTCCAAGCATATGGGCCTATTGGACAGTCCAGAAATTTGGACAGTCCAACCCTCTTAGGCCTACCCCATGGGCTCCAATCAAGGGCCAGTTAAGGTGGGTTTTATCATACATCAAGGTGGGGTCCACACCTCAAAGAAAAGTCTAGGAAATCAGAGAGAAAAGGTCCACAAACAGGGCCTACATTCCATACATTTCAGCAATATAAAAATTCCAAAAGATGAATAAATAGAAAATAAATCTTAAATTCCACAAGATGGGGTCTACTTAGATGGGTCACACTACCCTTAGGCCCAAGCCCCTTCCAAGATCAACCTAAAAAAATTAGGCCCAAAGGCCTTCCAAATTAAGCCAACAAAATTAGGCAGCATGATTGGGCCTGGACGTCCAGCCACATGGGCCTGGACATCCCAACATCTTGGGAGCTTAGTTGCATGGCACATCAGGTGGGCCACACATACATCATATCCTTACCATAGAAAGGGAAGAAAAGAAAGAGAAAGGAGGCAATCTAGCCATAGGGAGGGCTCCACCACTATGAGCCCTCCACAATCAAGAAGTCTACATGTACATTCAAGATTAAAAGGGGTTCCATGCATGCATGGGCCCTACAAATTAAAATCTAAGGTGGGGTGCCATCCCCACCATGAATCTGAGGTCTAGATGACCCAATAAGCATAGATGAAAAGGGAAACTATCAAGATGGGGTTCATGGAGAATGACCCCATCAAGACCACATGCATGCAAATGGTGGGTCCATGGCCACACCCAAGGAGTGGTGTAGGATCTCCACCATTGATTGGTGGGTGCTACACTCTCCACATGAAGTAAAAGAAGATTTAAAAAGGAAAAAAAGCAATGAAGAACTACTCTAAATGATCACCCACCTAAAGGATCTTCACAAAAACTCCAACTCCAAGCTCCTTAAGCTCTAAGGGAGGTAGATCTATGGTGGAGATCTGATCTTAAGGGTTAGATGGTGGGGGATTAAAGTGAAATGTTGCTAGAAAATGGGAAGAATGGTGGGATGTTGGGCTCTTGCAAGGGGAGAGGAGATGGAGAAAATAAAGGAGAGAGAGAAGAGAAGGAGAGGTGTAGGGGTTGCTATGATGAGTTTATAGAGAAAAGGGCAGAAAAGATGAATTTCCTTTAGAGAAATGGGGTCTTGGATAGAGAGAGTCATCATGACTTCTCTAGGAAAGAGACTAATAATTGCCTAGATTAGGCAAATTCATAATAGTAAGCTATAAGGGGATATAGGTTAGTAAGGTGGTAGCTTGTAGGTTAGGCTAGGAAATGATGAAATCCTAGGGTGGGCCATGCCACCTCGTGATACATGCACACCCCACTAAAGTGGGTCCTGCATCAAATTAAGGGCTAAATATTTTAAACGGTACATCTTTTGATCTACCCGTCGGATTGCCACATGAGTCATGACATTGGAACCGCGGTGACGATGCAGTCGCTATGACACAAGTTTCGGGTCGGTTCAGGTTGGGTTTATAGGACGAAACTTAAGGATGATGGCAAATACAATCTACAGGTCACGGGTCACCGAAATTTGACCGGTAGGACCGTTGGACCTGACGAAACAGAATGGATATTAGATGGGACCTCACAACTCTCCCCCCTAATAAAAAAATTTCATCCTCGAAATTTACCATAACTAGGACAAAACAAGAAATGGAGATAAAAACATCATCATATATATATATATATATATCAATCAACACATGAGAAGGCAATACAATCAATCAATATAAACAACCACTCAACAAACAGATGGGAATAGCGCTCCTGAATCTCCATTTCGTGCTCCCAAGATGCCTTAGCCTCAGAATGGTGACCCCACTGAACCTTCACCAAGGGAATAACCTTGGTCCGGAGGACATACTCCTTTTGATCAAGGATGCGAATCGGCTGCTCAATATAAGAAACATCCTCGTGGACCTCAAGAGGCTGCCAATCAATAACAGGAATGATGTCCGATCCACACTTCTGCAACATCGAGACGTGAAAGACGTTGTGGATACTGGACAACTCAGAAGGCAAGGCAGGCCTGTAGGCCACGGTGCTCACACGCCTGGTGATCTTGAAAGGTCCAATGAATCTCAAGGCAAGCTTACCCTTCGTTCCAAATCGAACCACACTCTTCATGTGAGAGACCTTAAGATACAACCGATCCCCATTTGCGAACTCCAGGGGACAACGCCAACGATCTGTAAAACTCTTCTGCCGGCTTTGAGCTGTGTGCATCCATTGCCTAATAATATCAATGACCTCTGAAGTTTCTTGTACAAGCTCGGGACCTAGGAGATGCCACTCTCCAACCTTTGTCCAATAACTAGGAGATCTACATGGTTTGCCATATAATACCTCAAAAGGAGCCATGCTAATGGTCGCCTGATAATTGTTGTTGTATGCCAACTCAGCCAGGCACAAATGCTCATCGCAGCTACCCGCAAAGTCGATTACAAAAGTTCTGAACATATCCTCTAGGATCTGGTTGGCCCTTTTGGTCTTCCCTTTTAATTATTGATACTTTATTCACAATTACTCTCAACTATTCTATATTTTAATTTATATCTTTTTCTAGTTTTAGTTCTAGTTCTAGTTATTTTCAGAATACATACAAGTTTAGTCCCTATGGATTCGACCTTAGTCTCACCGAGTTATTACTACAACGCGACCCTACACTTAGAGTTGTGAACAAATTTTTGGCACCATTACTGTGGACTACGACTACATTTTTTTTTAAGATTAATTGGTATTATAATTATATTAGGATTATATTAGTTTCTACTGTGTTTGTTTATATGATTTTTCTGAAATTGTTTTTAGAAACTAACTTTGTTTTTTATTTTGTAAAATCTTAACATAACAACCCTTATTGAGTAACTTCTCTCCAACTCTCCCTTATCTTTTTTGATTTCTTATTTACTGTATGTTTTAGTTTTCCTTTTAGATTTCATGCCCAAGTGGGTTCATGATAACACTCTACGTGTCTTGAGTGAAGGAGGATTACTGGAAGTGTTGCCTATCCATCACCGGATTAGACACCATTTAAGATCCTCTGAGTCAGTAGAAGCTATGGTTGCACATCAACCTCAACACCCAGTTGAGGAGGTCTAGGATGAGAACGAGGTGCATCACACACCCCGCCTCATACTATACGAGATTATTTACAACTAGCGGGGGTGAGTACACCTTCCTGCATGATATTTCCATTGAATACAGGAACCGTGGATGTTAAACTGGGGATGATTCAACTTCTTCCTAAGTTTCATGGACTAGAATCTTATAGTTCATACTTACATATGAAATAGTTCGATGAGATTATATCTACATTACACTTCCCAAACGTGTCTGAGGACACAGTAAGACTAAAATTGCTTCCTTTCTCTTTGAAAGAAAAGGCTAATTCATGGTTACATTCCTTAAGACCATGGTCCATTGGCACATGGGCTGAGATGACAAGGGAGTTTCTTAAAAAGTTCCTCCCATATCACAAAACGAATACCTTAAGGAAAGCAATCATGAATTTTGTGCAAAAAGAAGATGAGACTTTCTTCCAATGTTGGGAGCAATTTAAGGATCTCAAAAATTCATGTTCACAACATGGCTACGAAACATGGTGGATAATGAGCTTTTTCTATGAAGGAATAAGCTCATCCATGCTCCAATTTGTGGAGATGATGTGTAATGAGGAGTTCATGAACAAGTAAGTCGATGATGCGTGGGATTATTTTGATAAACTCGCTGAAAATGTGCAATCATGGGATATCCCCTCAAGATCCACCACTTCTAAGCCTACTCAATCAAAGGAAAGGGAAGGAAGATGATATAAATGCAAGAGTGGCCAACTTCATAAGGAAAGTCGAGGCCATGAAATTTAAGAAGGTGAAACCTAACAAGGCTACGGAAGTTATTTGTGGTATTTGTGCTTGTAACATAAATACAACTGAAAATTGCCCAATGGTTTCTGCTTTTCAAGAGATATTGAATGAGCAATCAAATGCCATAAATAACTACCAAATACCTTTCAAAGCACCTTAAATATATACAACTCCAGCTGAAGAAACCATCCAAATTTCAGTTGGAGGAATGGACAAACAGCTAACCCACAAGAGGCCCTTACTCAATTTTTAAATCAAAAGAGGCCTAAAAAAAGATACGGTTTAAAAATTAATGCAAAACCAAGAGCTATTCAACTAGAATATGGTACAAGCATTCCAAGATCTCAAAACAACAATGGGAATGTTTGCATCGTCCATTCAAAGGATTGATTCACACTTAGTGAGTGGGGAGAAAGGGATGCTTCTAGTCTAACCCCTCCCCAATCCAAAACCACAATGTGAAATTAGTGACCCAAGCTCTTTAAATAAGATGGAGCAGGTTAAGTCTATCACCACTCTTAGAAGTGGGACAATTAATGACAAAACCATTCTGGTGAGGGTTGAAAAGCCTAAGGACCCTGAAGAAATTGAGAATGAAAGACCTAGCAATGCCCCACATGAGGAAGAACCTGAAAGAGTAACCCATTTGCACAATTGGCCCAGCGGTTGATTGCACCAAAACCTCTTGGTAACTCACATGATGTTCTAGAGGTGCTAAAACAAGTGAAAGTCAACATACCTTTGTTGGACGCTGTGAAACAAATCCCCACTTATGCCAAAATTTTGAAAAAATTATGTACAACCAAGAGACGATAGAGTGTTCAAAAGAAAATTTTTTTGATAGAAAAGGTGAGTTCTATCTTCAAATAAGATGTGCCACAAAAATATAAAGATTATAGTAGCCTAACTATCACCTGTATAATCAGGAATCACCAGATTGAGCACAGACTTCTTGACTTAGGAACGAGCGTTAATTTGATTCCTTTCTCGGTATACGAACAATTAGATCTCGGTAAATTAAAACTCACTCAAACCATGGTACAACTTGTTGATCGTTCATTCCTTGTACCGAGAGGGATGATCAAAGATGTGTTGGTCCAGGTTGACAAATTCTACCATCTAGTCAATTTTATTATCCTGGACACTCAACCCATTGTAGATATAAGCACTCAGATCCTCATCATCCTTGGTCGCTCATTCCTTGCTACAACCAATGCCATTATCAACATAGGAATGGAGTTATGAATTTGTCTTTCGGGAATATGACGTTGGAGCTCAATATCTCTTTTAACATGAGAAAACAGTCAGACGATGTTGATGATATCCATGACATTAACTTGATAGATTCTTTCGTGGAAGATAGATCACTGACGACTCTATTATCTAACCCTCTAGAGACGTGCTTGGTCCACTCCCCTGATTTAGATGATGACACGATTAGGAAGATGGATGCTTTGCTTGATTCTGTGCCAGTACTTGAAAGTTAACCGATGGAGGCCACAATTTGAAACCTTGTGCCAAACTGATATAATGCCTCTAGCGTCTAGCCTCAAAACACCAAAGATTGACCTAAAATCTTTGCCCACTAATCTTAAATATGTCTATTTAGGTTAAGATGAGACATACACGGTGGTGATTTCTTTCCAACTTAAGCAAGAACATGAGAGTATGCTTATTTCCACTCCTATTAAGCATAAAGGAGCCCTTGGATGGTCGATTGCGGACCTAAAGGGAATTGATCCTTTGATTTGTACTCACCGCATTCTTATTAAGGATAATGTGAAGACCTCCCGACAACCACAACATTGATTAAATCCAAATATGATAGAGGTGGTTAAGGGAGAAGTTCTTAAGTTGTTGGATGTGTTATCATATACCCAATATCTGATAGTTAATGGGTGAGTCAAACTTAGGTGGTTCCTAAGAAGTCCAGAATCACCATCATAGCCAATGTCGACAATGAACTTTTACCAACTAGAGTTACCACTAGTTAAAGAATGTGCATTGATTATAGAAAATTGAATGCCGTCACGAGGAAGGACCACTTTCCTTTACCCTTCATTGACCAAATCTTGGAAAGGTTAGCCAGTCATTCTTGCTATAGCTTCCTCGATGGTTATTCAGGCTACAATCAAATAGAGATAGCCCTTGAAGATCAGGAAAAGATAATGTTCACATGGCCCTATGGCACCTTTGCTTACCGAAGGATGCCATTCGGACTATGTAATGCCCCTGCCACTTTTCAATGATGCATGTTGAGTATATTTTCTGAAATGGCAGGGCAATATCTAGAGGTCTTTATGGACGACTTCTCAGTTTTTGGTCCATCCTTCAGCGAGTGTTTAAAAATCTTAAAAGTGTGCTGAAGGGATGCGAAGAAAAGAATTTGGTTTTGAATTAGGAGAATTGTCATTTCTTGGTTCCCAAGGGAATTGTTCTTGGACATATAATTTCATTCAAAGGAATCGAGGTCGATACGGAAAAAATAGATATTATCTTTAACCTACCTCTACCCAAGAGCATACATGATGTGTGATCCTTCTTAGGACACGCTGGATTTTATAGACGATTCCTTAAGGACTTTAGTCATCTTTCTCATCCTTTATGCAATCTACTTCAAAAGGATGCACCATACAAGTGGACTGAGCAATGCCAAGAAGATTTCACTAAGCTCGAGGCTATGTTGACTATCGCTCCTATCATGCAGCCACCCGATTAGACCATCGCTTTTGAGATATGTGTGATGCATTGACTATGCTATTGGAGTGGTGTTAGGCCAGAGAAAAGAAATGAAGCCCTACATTATTCACTATGCGAGTAGAACTCAAAATTCAGCCTAAGTAAACTACTATACTACGGAAAAGGAACTCTTAGCTGTAGTGTTCGCTTTAGACAAATTTAGGTCCTATTTGATTGGATCCAAGATCATCATCTACACAGACCATGTGCTAAAGTATCTTCTTTATAAGACGGATGTTAAGCCTCGCCTGATAAGATGGATCCTTCTACTTTAATATTTGGCATGGAAATATGAGACAAAAATGAAGTAGAGAACTTAGTGGCTGACCATCTTTCGAGACTTGATCTCCCCGATTCCCTTGAGCTAACATTGATAAATGATATGTACCCTGATGAATAATTGTTTAAACACTCCTAATTACGTTAGTTTTCTGATATTGTGAATTATCTAATCACAGGTTTCATGCCGACATATTGGACTGCGCAAGATAAGAAAAAAAATTCTTTGCTAAGGTTCGTAAGTTTTTCTAAGATGATCCATATTTGTTTAAATATTGACCAGACCAAATTCTAAGGAGATGTGTGCTAGACAATGAACATCAAAGTGTTATCTCCTTTTGTCATTCTAAGGCCTGTGGTGGTCACTTTTCTGCTAAAAAGACCACGACCAAAATTCTTCAGTGTGGCTTTTATTGTCCCATAATGTTGAAAGATACTCATGAGTTTTGCCAAGCTTGTGAGTGTTATGAGAAATTGGGAGGATTGTCACATTGAAACAAGATGCTACTGAACCCAATTCTTATCATTGAAGCATTCGATTGCTGGGGCATCGATTTCATGGGGTAATTCCCTCAATCATTTGAAAACATATACATATTGTTGGTAGTGGACTATGTGACTAAATGACTTGAAGCGATCTCGAGCCAAAACAATGATTATAAAATGGTCATTCGATTCTTAAAAGAAAACATCCTTTCCCAGTTCAGAGCGCCTTGGGCCATCATTAGTGATGGAGGTTCATACTTTTATAATAGGCCATTTGAGAACTAAATGAAGAAATATGACATCTCTCATAAAGTGAGTACTCCATAGCACCCGTAGACAAGCAGGCAAGCTGATATTTCCAATAAGAAAATTAAACAAATTCTAAAAAAAATAATTAACCCTGACCATAAGGATTGGTCAATTTGTTTGACCGATGCTTTATGGGCATATCGTATAGCTTTTAAGACCCCCATTGGAATGTCTCCCTTTAGACTCGTATATGAGAAAGCTTGCCACTTGCCCATGGAGTTGGAATATAGAGCCTATTGAGCTATCAAAAATCTAAATTTTAACTTGGACAACACTGGCTCGCTGTGCAAACTTCAATTAAATGAACTCAAAGAAATCTGGAATGATGCTTATGAGAACTCGAGAATATATAAGGATAGGACGAAGGTGTTCCATGATAGGAACAATCTTCAGAAATCATTCACAACCAGTCAAAAAGTCCTCTTGCATAATTCATAGTTATATCTTTTTCTAGGTAAGCTCCGATCTTGTTGGATGGTCCTTTCACTATTACTAATGTTTATCCTCATGAGGCTGTCGAGATAAAGAATCTGACAAATGGCATTATTTTCAAAGTGAATGGACATCATCTAAAGCCATTTGTTCAGAAGTTTGATTTAAAGGATATGTCCATACCTCTGATTGATTCTATGTATCAGGATTGACCTCTTAGTCTGATGGAGGTGTAGTTAGGTTTATTACTTTCATAAGATTTAGGATTAGGATAGTTTGTTTTTCTGTTTGTTTAGTCTTCATGCTAACCCATTTACATGTTGAGAACATTGGAAAAGCTTTAATTCTCCTTCTTCAGGTACTACTGTAATGACCCTGAAAATTTTGTGCTAATCTTTCCCTAGTAGTTATTTTTGGAGTAATTAGTGCTAATCTCGATTGCTTGTGAAGTTCACATCAATCACTTTAAATCTGATCTACATGACTCAAAACGTATAGATTAGTTAGCGCTATGTTACTCTGAAATCTGGGATCCATCGCTAAATCCAGTTGTTCTGGGGAACTTTTGGAAGTTCTGGATCGGACCTGGACCGCGCGTCGAAAGTCCGATAGCGATGATCTTAGGTTGTTGCGGTCACCATGTTGGACTTGACCATCACCTCGAAAATCAAGTCCAGATGATGTTCTGGGTCGATTTGATTGAGTTCGGAGTGAAGAGTGTGAGAACGGTTGGATACTTATTAAGCTTTTATGAAATCTGAGTCGTGTCGCTTGCGCGATGATTTTAAGCAATCTGACTGTTGGATTCTGACCCAATTTCACCCTCTGATCAGGAAAGGTGGCCCAGGCATGTCCTTGTGCTTGTGGACCTGATCGAGATTCAGTGACCGTTGAATTGAGTGTGGTCCGTCACGGCTGATCTGAAGAGCCGATCGGTACGGAAACTCAGCCTGACCTAGATCCATAGTCAGTGAGCTTAAGTCCGACCTTTCGTGGTTATAGGCCCACCAGAAGTGCTTCGTTGGATCGTGAGAGGCTGGTTTTGGTTATACCCTAAGTATACCTTGGCCCTGAGGTTATTTTCATCAATATGAGGCCTATTTATAGTCCTTAAACCCTAGCTCTCTTTTCCATACGAATTTCCTAACCCTACCTAAGAAAGAGAAAGGAAAAGAGAGAGAAAGTGAGAGAGAAGTTGGTGAATCATCTTAGATTCTTTCTTGTTCTTCTTCATCCTTGAACCTTCACTTTGAATCGTTATTCTGACGATTCTGAGTTCATCTTTGGGTAAGTTAACCTAACCCTAATCTGTATTAGAGCTTAGAATAGTCTTGGTGTTGTTGTATCTCATTTCTATTCTTGCTTTAGGTTATTCTGTCGCCGTTGACAAAGACATATCGTCTGAAATCAGTTCGGTGTTCTTTTCTGGCTTAAGGTGCAGACTTTAAGTGTATAGGTTATGGTTTTCAAAGCTTTCAATGCCAGTGAATCATTTATTCTCGCTATGGATGAGATTTCACATGCCAAATGTTATGTTTGCTTTACGTTCCTGATATGCATGTGTTATTTTGAGATTTGTGTATTCTATGTGTATATATAAAGTACCGTATGCGTATAAAATATGAACATGTGATTGCCATGATTAATTGTCGTGTACTTATACTAATGGTATGTATGACAACTCCTTGGTAAAAGGAATTGTCCAAATGCATGTATTTCAACATACGTCATGTATGTTGAACTATGTATTCTAAGTGTTTGTAGAAATGTCTGAATGATCTAAAGTGTAACTTATTACACTATTTACGAGCGTTGAGAAGTGATTCTCAACACTCCTATTGATGCGTATGATTTCCTTCATGTAAGTTACATTGCTTGTTATTTAATTTCAAGTCTTACTTATGCTTACATTTATGTTAAGTTGATATTCTTCAAATGCTTGCGTACCATATGATTTGAGTTGTTGCTCCATTACTGTTCTACCTTCAATACGAATATCTGTTGTAGTGTAATGTGTGTGGGACTATGCATTAGTCCAGGAAATCGGTAATCGGCCTTAAGATCGTGGCTGAGGTTGCTTTCGCCACGTAGGACGTATTAGACGAACCCGAGTCGTATTAGAGTTGTCGGCAGTGGTTTGGCCACGCGGAGTGTTTACGCACTCTATGTTGTTCAACCCAACGTGCGCTCGTGCTAGTCGAGTTCGTCAAGTAACCCAATTGTTCGATGTATGTTCACCATGTATGGACGCTACTGCTTGAATCTAGGGTACCAGACTTACCAGTGAAATCCTATTAACTATGGTACCTTGATCCGCAAAGACTCATGAGCCAGACATGGTGGTATAGGACACCGTGGTCGAGCTGTCGGCCTACGCTGGGGTGACGAGCCTCCCCGTAGTGACCAGTGAGCAACCAAACTCGTGAGCCGATTATGGTGGTATGGGACACTATATTCGTGCTGTCGGCCTACATTGATTGGTAACGATCCCTTTGTAGTGACCTCGAGCATACCTGGATACTGCATTGAGGTGACGAGCCTTAGTGTAGTAACGAAGGTATGATAGGCGTGCATTGATTGGTGACTAGCCCTTTGCAACGACCTACAACCATATGATCGTATGAGATATCTAGGACTGACGACCCTAGAATGGATCACTGTTTGGATGGTGATATGAGGAAGGTACTTTAGCTTCCCAATCCTGCTGTATGAAAATGACTAATAACAACTTGGTAATCATGTCCATGCACCGCATTTGCATGTGCTTTGTAGATGTGGCGCACTTTGAGGTGGTGTCATGCGTAATGTAAGATGAAGACGCTGAGGGTGTACGCATGAGAGCATGCATCATTTTGCATACATCCTTGCATTAACAAGAGTACTTAGGACATGTTTAATTGTTCTGCTTTATCAT
Source organism: Magnolia sinica (assembly GCF_029962835.1). NCBI lineage: Eukaryota > Viridiplantae > Streptophyta > Magnoliopsida > Magnoliales > Magnoliaceae > Magnolia > Magnolia sinica. Next base: position 46,177,502 of record NC_080580.1, read on the forward strand.
TACTGCTTGATTGAACTGATAACATGTTAACTTGTGCCTTATTGTTCCACTGAGCTGATCACTCACTCCCACGTTCTGGGGCGGTGTTAAACACCCACCAGACTCTGTCTTAGGTTCTGATGTTGCAGATGTTGATGCGACTTCTGAGGCAGAGCGAGAGATGGATGATGATGAGGCTGCTTTCTCTTTTATACAGTTTTCAGACAGGTTCTAGTGAGCCTCGTTCTGATGCGCGGGATGCTGGGATTTCATTTTGGGAATTAAATGATGTAATTCAATACTTGTAATTTTGATAGTAACACTTGAATTACGACCTGGTATGTATATGTACTTCGGGGATTTACACTTGTACACATATATTTCTATAAGTCTTCCGCTTGCTTTCTTCACTTATCCCTGAATTATATTTGCTATTTGGCTTAATTTATTCCATGTTTTATGCACTAATACAGACAATATACATCCATCATTGAATATGTTGCATAAGTGATGTTTTGGAACTCAGGAGCTGAGTTATGCTCGACCCCCGAATTTCAGGGCGTTACAACTACCTTTCCATCACTTCTCGTTTCTTTTCGTTGTCTCATGTTCATTGCATGCTTATATCTTTTATATTGAGAACAGTGCAGATTGTAGGTTGGAGTGTGGATTAGGTAAACTAATCAGTATTTTCTTAGTCTTTGAGCAGAAATTGTTGAAAATTTTCAATTTTTTATGTAAAAGAACTAATTAGAAAACAAAAGTTTGAGTAATTAAGAATCATTTGAGTATAATGATAGGACAAATTAAATTTTAAATTGTTGGAGTTTGATCAACTGAGTAGACTATCACTTACGTTCTCTCATCTAATTGACTAAGAGGAAATTTGAATATCATGTTAATCTAAATCACAAGACACATTCAATTTTTTTCTGTGAATTGTATTAGAATTTCTAATTATTAGTATGTGAATTATTGATAGACGCTAAGAATTAAGTCTAGAGAATTTTATCTACTTTAAACAGATGAAAAGAACTAGTTAAAAAACAGAGAGATTGATAAAAAGGTCATGTATGATGAAAAGACTAGAAAATAGTGAAAAGACTAAAAAGAATGGAGATGAAAAAAATTAAAAGAAGAATAATAATAAAAAGACAGTCAATATAAAATAAAACCTTTAAAAAAAAAAAAAAGGGAATAAGTTCGGAATCAGCACTTGATTATTCAATTAATCCCGAGGTGATGAACATGGCTAACATTATGAAATGATAGTATTTTTTTGGAAAGTAAGTTGAAATTCACTAAGCACATTGAAAAACTTGATATATGAACTTATACTCTTAAGTGATTAATGAAGAACCTATTTGATTGATTGCTCATGCGATTCAGCTCTAGGTTTTCAAATTTTCACTCTTGCTTCTTTAGATTCTACTCATTCATACTTGATTGCATAAAAGATTATTCTCTAAAAGTTATTTGAACATTGAGAATTGAGAATTCTTTAATGCCTGTTTTGCTCTGGACTAGAAAAGTACTGATTAGGAGGTATGTTGAGTGTTAAATATTGGATATTTTCCCCTGTTTATATATTGGTTTTATGAACATGATAATGCTTAATAGGTATAGTTTATGCATGTTTGCATTGCGAGGTGAATCTGAGAGCCTGGATTGAAAAGAATGTTATAAGCATGGAATTGATGCTCAAGAATCACCAAGGTAAGGGATGGATCTTAGGAGATCAAGATTAAAGATTTCAAGACCCCAAGATACAAGGAAACCAAGTGGAGAAAGAAGGAAGTCGAAAGTGCAAAGTACAAAAATTTATAGAATCTGAATTTCACTGTCTATGTCATCGACCACCGGTCGATGACATCGAAGAATTACATGAAAATCAAGTCTAGTTGCTCGAAAAATTTGAGCATTTCTTGATGACATCGAAGTGCTGTTCGATTGCTCGAAGACCTACTTGATGACATTGAAGGCAGTTTGATGACATCAAGATCTTTGAAGATTTCTAGAGCAACTCGCTGGAACACTTTGGATACATTTTCGATTGATCGAACACCCTTTGATGACATTGAAGTTATGTTCGATGACATCAAGAGTTACGCAATGCAAAAAGGCGTGACTTCCAGATTCAAGTTACGTTTGATTACATCGAAGGTTGTTCAATGACATCGAAGGCGTTACGTAGAGTGCGTAAATTTGAGGTGGTTTTTAAAGATAGTTGGACAAAAGCTATAAATATGGGTTCTTGAAGGAGTTCTAAACATAAATTAGGTTTTCAGAAGTAGAGCCAAAAGGTGGAGCAGCCTCTTAAAAGTTTTTCTTATTTCTTTGTTTATTTTCAATATTTTATTTAGGATATTTAGTTTGAATCATGTCTATAGTTGGCTAAACTTCTTAACTAGGGCTAAGAGGTGAAGCTAGTAGCGTGTTGGAATGATTTTCTTGCTTTAATTCTTATTTTTCTTAAACCTCATTGATTTTTAGTTTGAATTTAAGGAATATTTTTGGTTTTCTATGATTTATTATGACTCTAATTACAATAGATGCGGTAATAGCTTTATATCTTCTTTTCGGAGATTGTGAGATCGGTAAATTCTGTTGTTCACCATTATCTCTTGGGCATGGTAGGATGATGGAATCCCTTCCAATCATCACAATACTCCTTCATGTCTGACTAAGTCAATGAAAAGTTCAGATTTGGTTTAATTGCTTCATCTTCCAATTGGATAGGATAGAACTCCAATTCAATTGTGTTTCTTAAATTATGTAAGATAGCATCCTAATAGCTACAAGTGGATCCTTGGCACTCTAGTTCCCTTTTGATTATTGACACTTTATTCACAATTACTCCCAACTATTCTAGATTTTAATTTAGATCCTTTTCTAGTTCTAGTTTTAGTTATTTTCAAAACACATACAAGTTTAGTCTATGTGGATTCGACCTCGGTCTCACGAGTTTTTACCACATCGCGACCCTACACTTGGAGTTGTGAACAAGTTTTTGGTGCCATTGCCGGGGACTATGGCTGCAATTTTTATGAGATTAATTGGTATTAGAATTAGATTAGGATTAGGGTTAATTTCTATTATTTTTTATATTAGGATTTTTCTGAAATTGTTTTTAGAAACTAACTTTGTTTTCTATTTTGTAGAATCCTAACATAGCAACCCTAATCGGATAACTTCTCTCCAACTCTCCATTATCTTTTTAGATTTCTTATGTATTATATATTTTAGTTTTCTTCTTAGAGTTCAATTGTTTAGACTTTGATGGATGAGAGTGTTTCATGCCCAAGTGGGTTCATGATAACACTCTACATCTCTTTAGTGAAGGAGGATTAGTTGAAGGGTTGTCTATCCATCATTGGATTAGACACCATTGAAGATCCTTTGAGTCAGTAGAAGTTATGACTACACATCAACCTCAAGACCCAGTTGAGGTGGCCCATGATGAGAATGAGGTGTATCATGTACCCCCGCCTCGTACTATACAAGATTACTTACAACTGGCGGGGGTGAGTACAACTTCCTACATGATATTTCCATTGAATGCAGGAACTGTGGATGTTAAACTGGGGGTGATTCAACTCCTTCCTAAGTTTCATGGACTAGAATTTGAAAGTCTATACTTGCATAGGAAAGAGTTCGATGAGATAATATCTACATTAGACTTCCCAAACATGTTTGAGGACACAGCAAGACTGAAACTATTTCCTTTCTCTTTGAAAGAAAAGGCTAAGTCATGCTTATATTCCTTAAGACCACGATCCATTGGCACATGGATTGAGATGAAAAGAGAGTTCTTTAAAATGTTGTTCCCATATTGTTCACAACCCCAAGTGTAAGGTCGCGATGTAGTAATAATCTCGGTAAGACCGAGGTAGAATCCATAGGGACTATTCTTGTACGTTTCTGAATTTAACTAGAACCAGAACTAGAACAAGATCTAAATCTAAATTTGAAATATTAAAGAGAGTAATTGTGAATGATGTAATTGAAACTTATGAATTTAAAGGTGGGAACTAGGGTGCCAAGGATTCACTTATAGTTATCGAGATGATACCTTACTTGATTCAATAGACACAACTAGAATTAGAGTCCTATCTTAACCAGTTGGAAGAAGAGATGGTCAAATATCTAAACTTCTCATTGATCTAGCCTTAATGGAAGAGGATTGTGGAGATTTGAAAGGGATTTTGTCACCAAACCATGTTAAGGAAACGATGGTAAACAATAGGATTTACCAATCTCACAATCTCAAATAAGAAAAAAAAGATACTCAAAGCTATCGCAGCGTCTACTGTAATTTGAGTCACAATAAACCATTGAAAACTAAAAATATTCCTTAAAATCAACTAGAAATCAATGAAGTTCAACATAAATATGAATCAAAGCAAAGTAAACATCCCAATCACGCTATAAGCTTCACCTCTTAGCCATATCTAAGAGATTTAGACAACCTTAGACATGATTGAACTAAGAACTCTTAAATAAAACATAAAAAAAACTAAGGAAGAAGAAGAAAGACTCTTGGCGACTGCTCTCCACCCTTTTGCTCTACTCCTTAAACCCTAGAAGATATTTAGGAACGTCCTAGGGACTCCTATTTATAGTTGTAAAGCCCCATCTTATGCAACTCCTTGGAATTTTTGGAAACTTTAATGAATTTACGCACTCCGCATAAGTCCCACATTACACTTCGGTAGGACCGAATTAAGGTTGAATATCACACTTTCTCACTAGACAATTCTGCACAATTTCGGTCAAACCGAAGTTGGCTTTGGTTGGACCGAAGTTAATGCTAAAAAATCTTGTGTATAAAATCTGTCAAATTTAGGTCAGACTGACTCCAACTGAAATCGCGTTACGCATCGGTCGGACTGAAGTTAAGTCGAGTTCGAGCCCAAACTGGATTATGTTTCGTTAGTTACCTGATTTCGGTTGGATCGAAGTTGTCTCAGGTCGGACCGAATTGTCCTGTTTTCTACTACGGATTCTGCATTCTTTCAAATTAATTTCTTTATCCTTTGTACTTGGTTTCCTTGGATCTTTGACATGTGAATTCTTCATTCTTGGTCTCCTAATATCCATCTTTTGCCTTGGTGATTCTTGAGCATTAAATCCATGATTTTAGCATTCATTTCAATCCAAGATCTCAGATTCACCTTGCAACACAAACATGTATAAAAAATACTATTAAGCCTTATCATGTTCATAAAAACAAGATATTAATAGGGAAAAATATGCAATATATGACACTCAACACACTTCCCAACCAGCATTTTGCCAGTCCTGAGCAAAAACATGCATGAAGCAATTCTCAATTCTCCATATTCAAACCCTTTTTTAAAAATCAATCCTTTATGCAACCAAGTATAGATGAGTAGCATTAAGACGAGAAAGTGGGATTTTAAAAACCTAGAGCTGAATCATATGAGCCATCAATCAAATAAGTTCTTTATCGATTACATTAGAGCATATGTTCATATATCAAGTTTTTCAATGTGCTCAATGAAAATCAACTTTCCATAAAAGTATTAATATTTCATTAGCCATGCTCATCACCTAAGATTAATTGAATAACTAAGTGTTGATTCCGAACTTATCCTCATCTTCTTCTTTTTCCATTTTTTTATTTTATATCGATGGTCTCTTTTTATTCATTCGGTCTTCTTATCTTTATTCTTTTCATATTTTTCATTCTTTTTCAGTCTTTTCATGACTTTTTGTCAATCTCACTAGTTTGTAACCGGTTCTTTTCATCTTTTAAGGTGGATAAAATTCTCCAGACTCAATTCTCAACATCTATTGGTGATTCACATGCCAATAATAAAAAATTCTAGCATAACTCATAGAAAGTAACTTGAACGAGTCTTGTGACTTAAATTAACATGATATTCAAACTTTCTCTTAATCAATTAAGTGTAAGAACTATAAGTGATAGGCTACTTAGTTGATCAAACTCCAACAATTCAAAATTCAATCTCTATCTTATCATTATACTCAAAACTTTCTTTAGATGCATAAATTATCGTTTCCAAACACATTTCAACTTGAAACATTGAAAATTTCAAAAAATTTTGCTTAGAACTAAGAAAACAAGAAAACACTGATTAGTTTACCTAATCCACACCCCCCAACCTAAAATCTACATTGTCCTCAATGTAAAAAAATTATAAACATGATATACACATGAAACAATGAAAATAATGGATAAGTGATAGAATGGTAGTACCTAAAGAAGATGAATTGCAACTCTTCCAAAGTTCTCAATGTGAAGACGGTTAGCACAATGACTAAACAATTGAAAGCAAACTATCCCAGTCATAAATCTTATGAAAGTAATAAACCTAACTATACGTCCATCAAACTAGGAGGTTAATCCTGATATACAGGATTAATCAAAGGTATGGACATGTCCTCTTAATCAAACTTCTCAACAAATGGCTTTAGATGATGTTCATTTACTTTGAAAATATTGTTATTTGTTGGGTTCTTTATCTCGACGGCCCCATGAAGATAGACATTAGTAACAGTGAAAGGGCAGGTCCAATGAGATCTAAGTTTACTCAGAAAAAGGTGTAACCGAGAATTGTACATGAGGACTTTTTCACCGGTTAAGAATGATTTCTGAAGGATGTTCCTATCATGGAACAACTTCATCCTATCCTCATAAATTCTTGAGTTCTCGTATACATCATTTTAGATTTCCTCGAGTTCATTCAGCTAAAGTTTGCACAGCGAGCCAGCGTTGCCAAGTCAAAGTTTAGGTTTTTTGTAGCCTAGTAGGCTCTTTGTTCCAACTCTACAAGCAAGTGGTAAGCCTTCCCATAGACGAGTTTAAAGGGATACATTCCAATGAGAGTCTTAAAAGATGTACAGTATGCCCGTAAAGCATTAGTCAAATGGATTGACCAATCCTTACGATCGGGGTTAATAGTTTCTCCAAAATATGTTTAATCTCCCTGTTGGAAATCTCGGCTTGCCCACTCGTCTCTGGGTGGTATGGATGCTCACTTTATGAGAGATGTCATATTTCTTCATTAAATTTGCAAATGTTATATTAAAAAAATGTGAACCTTTATCACTAATGATGGCCCGAGGCGTTCCAAACTAGGAAATGATATTTTCTTTTAAGAATCAAATGGCCGTTTGATAGTCATTGTTCTGGCGTGGGATCTCTTCGACCCACTTAGTGACATACTCTACTGCTAGCGAAATATATAAATTCCCAAAATATTGGGGGAATGGTCCCATGAAATCGATGTCCCAACAATCAAATGCTTCATTCATCAAAATGAGGTTCAATGACATCATATTTCAATGGGACAATGCTCCCAATTTCTGACAACACTCACAAGCCTTGTAGAACTTATAAGTGTTCTTGAACATAGTGGGCTAGTAGAAGCCGCACTGTAGAATTTTGGTCGTGGTTTTTTTAGTAGAAAAGTGACCACCACATGTTTGAGAGTGATAAAAGGAGATGACACATTGGTGCTAATTTTCTGATACACATCTCCATAAAAGTTGGTCTTGGCAATATTTTAACAAATATGGATCGTCCTAGAAGAACTTACGTACCTCGGCGAAGAATTTTTTCTTATCTTGTGCATTCCAATGAGTTGGTGTAAAATTTATTGGAAGATAATTTGCAATATCAACAAACCAAGGTAGTTGGGTGAGTTTGAACAATTATTCATCATGGAACATGTAATTTATGGGTGTCGTCTCAAGGGGATCAGGCAGGTCGAGCCTTGAAAGATGGTCAACCACTACATTTTCTACTCCTTTTTTGTCTCATATTTTTAAATCAAATTCCTAGAATAGAAGGATCCATCTTATCAAACAAGGTTTAACATCATTCTTAGAAAAAAGATACTTCAGTGCTGCATGATCAGTATAGTTCATGATCTTAGATCCGATCAAGTAGGACCTAAATTTGTCCAAAGCAAATACTATGGCCAAGAGTTCCTTCTCTGTAGTAGAGTAGTTTATTTGGGTAGAATTTAGAGTTCTACATGCTTAGTGAATAACATAGGGCTTCTCTTTTCTCTGGCCTAACACCACCCCAATAGCATAGTCGAATGCATTACACATAATCTCAAAAGGAATGCTCCAGTCGGGTGGCTGTATGATAGTTGCGTTATTTAACATGCCTTTGAGCCTAGTAAAAGCTTCTTGGCATTGCTCAGTCCACTGTATGGTATATCCTTTTGAAGTATATTACATAAAGGATGAGAGAGGTGACTAAAGTCCTTTATGAATCGCATATAAAATTCAGCATGTTCTAAGAAGGATTCTATGTCGTGTATACTTTTGGGAGGTGGTAGGTTAGAGATAAGATTAATTTTGGCCTTGTCCACCTCAATTCCTTTGGACAAAATTATATCTCAAAGAACAATTCCCTTGGAAACCATGAAATGACACTTCTCCCAGTTTAGAACCAAGTTCTTCTCCTCACATTGCTTCAGCACAAATTTAAGATTTGTCAAGCATTCGTTGAAGGATGTACTAAAAATAGAAAAGTCGTCCATTAAGACCTTTAAATTTTCCCCTACTATGTAAGAAAAAATACTCAACATGGCTGAAATATTGTAGGGGGATTACATAGTCCAAATGGCATCTTTCATTAAGCGAAGGTGCCATAGGGACATGTGAATGTTGTTTTCTCTTGATCTTTAAGGGTCATCTCTATCTAATTATATCTTGAATACCCGTCAAGGAAGCAGTAATAAGAATGACCAACTAACCTTTCCAAGATTTGGTCAATGAAGGGTAAGGGGAAGTAGTCCTTCCTCGTGACAGTATTCAATTTTCTATAGTCAATGCACATTCTCCAACCATTAGTAACTATAGTTGGCACGAGTTCATTGTCGGCATTGGCTACTACGGTGATTCTGAATTTCTTAGGAACCACCTGAGTTGGACTCACCCATTGACTGTCGGATATAGAGTATATGATACCCACATCTAAGAATTTAAGTACTTCTCCTTTAACCACTTCTTTCATATTTGGATTGAGTCGAAGTTGTGGTTGTCGGGATGTTTTTGCATTATCCTCAAGATGAATGTCGTGAGTACAAATCAAATGATCGATTCCCTTGAGATACACAATCAACCATCCAAGGGCTCCTTTATGTTCAATGAGAGTAGCAATAAGTATACTCTCATGCTCTTGCTCAAGGTGGGAAGAAATCACCATTGGGTATTGTTAAGGGTCAAATATTGCATATTAGACCCCAATTATTACTTGGTTTTATGAACATGATAATGCTTAATGTTCTATGTTAATCATGTTTGTGTTGCAAGGTGAATTTAATAGCTTGGATTGAAAATGATGTTAAAAGCATGGATTTAATGCTCAAGAATCACCAAAGCCAAGATTGGATCTGATGAAACCAAGAATGAAGAATGCACATACTAAAGATCTAAGGAAACCAAGTCAAGAATGAAGAAAATTGGAGTTTTGAAGTGAAATTGCATAATCCTCGACCATTCCTAGCCTCTGCTCGACTAGTCCAGGCTATGCACAACCAGTCCTAGACACCGCTCGACCAGTCGAAGCTTGACTGGTTGAGGTGCCTCAAATCGAACTCCAGCGAGTAAAACAACTAAATTTCCATCCTGTTCGACCAGTCGAGGGTGTCCCACGATTGGTCGAGGATGGCCCACGACTGGTCGAGGTGTCTCGACTCGAAATCCAGCGAGTAAAACAACTAAATTTCCATCCTACTTGACCATTCGAGGGTGTCCCACGACCGGTCGAGGATGGCCCACGAATGGTTTACGCAGACTGTGTAAATTTGAGATGGTTTTCAAAAATTTCCACTCAATGTGAAAGTCTAAGGCTTAAAACTATAAATAGGGGTCCCTAGGGCACTCTTAGGCACCTTCTAGGGTTTAAGGGGTGTAGAAAAAGGGTGGAGCCTGAAAAGGCCGAGCTAAACATCCTAGAGGGGGGTGAATAGGACTATGCCAAATTAAAAATAAATGCAGAATACAAAGATAGATAGCATAATCAAATAATAAAGAAGTACAAGTAAATAGCAACCTCAAATGCACTAGTCTTGAGAGGTTGATACAAACTTAGTTCTAAGGATAACTTAACACTAAAAACCAAAGGCTTATGGCAGGACAACCTTACTAGAACATTTGTAAGTATTAAAAACCCAAACCAATATAGAGGCAAAGAAAATAAACTAAGTTATTACAACATTCACCACATGTGCATAAAATAAATTACACCATTCACCACAAATGCTCAAAGTAAATTACAACATTCACACACATAAGCACATTCAATCATCCACCACAACTCTATGAATTATAGTGCTTCATTTGTGTGTACACCAACTGTTAGAAAACAACCACACATCTACTCCACTCCCAATATCCACACCCACGGGATATTGGCTTTCACTATGAAAAAGGTTTTCCTAGGTTCACCTTAAAATCTTCACAGTTGTGTCTTCAGATGGGCTTACACAATTACATAAACCCCACACTCTGAGATTTTCTTGATTACCTAAAATAAAACCAAAAATGAGATTTTCCTGGCACAACCTCACAAACCATAAAAGAAATAAAAAATGTAAATGGTACTTATCTAGAAATTCTCCTTCTGAACAAGCCCAGTAGAACGAATCCGATGTAGACAAAGATGTTCAATGTCCAGTCTCATAATTGAATGGTTTTAAATCTAAATGATTTTTAGATTAATTTAACCTGGGCTAGCTTGATTTGATTTTGATGTCAAAGAGGGTAAAATCGTAATTTCCTTCTCTAAAGAAATAGAGTTGAATGGAGATCACAAAATCAAATGCAAAAAGCTATTTAAGATAATTTAAAATGAACACAATATAGCTTAACAAATGTAGGAACTTATCTCTCAGAGTGATGGCTTGATATTTCTTGGAATAAATGAAAAACTCTGAGATTCGTCCTCTATTTATAGGTGAAAATATTGTTTGCTCAACTGGTCTAAGGGTCGGTTCGACTGGTCGAAGGACCAACTAAATTTTAAAATTTCTGGCACGATAAGATAAGGTTGTTACTTGACTGGTCGCGTGGCCCACTCGACTAGTCGAGTGGGACCAAAAAACCTTGCTGGACTTTGAGTCGAGCCTGCACGATTGGTCGAGCACTGTTCACTGGATTGGTCGAGCAGCTCCATGACTGGTCGAAGGTCCAACAGAAAATTTTAAAATTTTACAACAAACCTTGGACTGGTCAAAAAACTCTTGGACTGATCGAGCCAAAGCTTGGAGTAGTCGAACAAAGACTAGGACTGGTCGAGGAAATGACCTATAAACTTATGAAATGACCCACATAGCATATACAATGAATGTGACCTAACCTATGGTCAATCTAAGGTCATTCATACCTTGTTTGTGAGCTTGAACAATTGATACATCGTTCGCTCTGCAAATGCACACTTGAAATACTTGAAGCTTGTCTTCAAATCTTGAACTTGAGCTTGAGTAAAGACTTGGGTTCTTGAGTCTTTAAAGTACTGTACTTGGAGATTATACTCGAACTTGAGCCTTGAACTTGTACATGTACTTGAGCTTCAAATCTTGAACTTCAACAACGCTTCTTCAACTTGAATATATAGAGAAGTTCGATGAAGACTTGGACAACTTTAAAAAGCATGAAGTTGATCGAATCATCTCATCAAAACATGATACAGATTCTAAATGATTTGGCACAATAAAATTTGACAAACCTAGGTGCTAGATTTACAATATCACATTTACAATCTCCCCCTTTGTTAAATTTGTGACAAAACCAAATAACGAATCATGCACCGGTTATAAAAAAATAATGCACATGCACAATAAAGAATCATGAACCATATGTGCAACAAATACTCTCCCCCTCAATCCATTACTTGTGAGGTGATATGTAGAAACTGTATAAAATAAATACATGTCCAATCCAAAAAATACCATATCTACAATCACACATCCCCAATATCATAAAAACATTAAAAACAATCCACATTTTCTCCCCCTTTTTGTCCCAATATGACAAAAGAAAGAAAAACAATCAGATGATATAATCAAAGAGATAGGAGAAGGATAAGAAATAAGAAAGCAAATCATAGAGAAGATTAGCAAAATATATTCAGGAAATATAAAGTCAAGCTCACAAGCCCAAATATTATCTAAGTTAACAGTTAATAGTTAATAAATGCCCAGAATAAACAGAGTCTAATCAGAATTAGAAGAAGGAGCAAGAATAGAAGGATCAATCTGATGTAATCCCTTGTTGATGCACCTATGATGTTTGCATATATATTTGAATTGAGTTTCCTGGGATACATGCAAACCTTCCACCTTTTCCTTTAAGGTACGCAATCGCTCATCAAAATCAGAAGGATGAAAGTCAGGATCAGCCTCAAAGTCGGATTCCAATTCATTAAATAGATCATCCATATTAACATCATCAGGAGGTAAAGCATCTTCCTCTCCAGCTTCTTCAGCAACTCCTACATCATCTCTATCAACTTGGCCGAGAACCACACTTAGATTCATCTTGTTAATATTGGAATTGTTGAAGGGTAAATGGTTAATAGGAGCTTCTCCAATAGGCATAACCACAAGACTATGAATAGCAAGTGTGGTCATTAGATAAGAAAATGGAATATCACTATGGCCAGGATGGAGACGAAACTGAATCATGATATAGCAAATAAGAGAAGGAAGACATATTGGAATACCAGAAACAATTGAGTGAAGTATGCGAGCCATGAAAGAAGTTAGCTCAGTTTTGTTACCAAACCTAGGATACACATTAGAGATGAAAATACGATGAAGAATCCTTAACATATTTTTGAAACTGAGCACAATACCAGAGTTCCATTCAGCCATCAAGTTGCATAACACTCTAGTTAGCATACATTTTTCAAATTTAGAAGGTCTCACCACTATTGTAGAGAAAGGTATTCCTTCATCATTCATAGGAATATCTATCAATCCAAATATCAAGTGACGGTCTACATCAACTGGACCTTCTTTAGTTGACATAGTAAAAGTTTAATTCTCAACGGAGAAGTCATTATATAAGCAAACATGGCCTGGGTAATGGAACGGTATGTAGGACCGCCCCAATTCAAAATTTTAGCCCATCCTACAATTTCAAGGAGGGGAACAATATTAGAAGGACTCAAACGATTGGTGCTAACTCTCCGCTCAACAATTGCATTGCAGAGACGAATATCCCGCACCTATTTGGGGTCCTCTTCAGGTGGTCAAAGAGTACGCACTAAAATAGGTGTTGAACGAGAAGAAGAGGGACCATGAGAGGATCTCTTCTTATTTCTACCTTCCATTACACAATGCACAAAAGAAATACAAGAAAGGAATGAAGGGTGATGAGGGTCGAATATTACATATCAGACCCCAATTATTACCTAATTTTACGTACATGATAATGTTTAACGGAGTATTTTAATTATATTTTTGTTGCAGGATGAAATCAGGGGTGTTGATGGAAAAAGAGTACTACAAGCATGAATTTGACACTCCGAAGTCACCAGAGCAAGGGACGCACTCAAGGGAACTAATACTGAAGAATTTACAAGCAGGGACCCGAGGAAATCAAGCCGTTCACATTAAAAAGGCCCGAACATGGTCTAGAATGCAAGATCACTTGGTTTCCGCCATCCGATTGACTCGAAACTCCATATATGGCCTGGAGGCCATAAATAAACCATACATATTAAATTTCAACCATTGGATATCTCGAGAAGTGGGCCAACGGACAGATCAGCCCATTAATCTTCAATTTTAGGCCCACCTACAATCTGAATATACTTCAAAATTGACCCAGACGGTTTAAATAAGGTGAGAAACAGGATGGATGGATTGGATTTCTCTAAAGAATCACAGTGGACCCCATATGTATAATGTGTGTACATAGTGCACATGTGCACTGCCCGGGCACCGAACGGACCTAAGTCGGTCAGCGCTGCTGACCCGACTTCCTTTTTCAAAAATGGCAGTTGCCGTTTCTGGAGCGTGTAATGGACGGAAAGTCCATTTTTACGGACCGCTGTGGGCCCCACCGATAATACATTCGTCTGATCCAAGCCGTTCATCATGTAGACGGGTTCAAGAGCTACAAAACCATGTTTACAGTTTGTGCCCATACGTGCACACGTGTGAGATACAGAGGTCACAAGTGGACTGTCCTGTGATGTTCAAAATTGATTTTATTGTAATTTCTTCTATGAGTCGCGTCAATGGATGTTCAAAACCATCCATATCTAGCCGAAATTTCGTGTGCATCCAATGGACGGGGTGGATTTCCCCGAAAACGCTTATGTGGCGCCCACCGAGCATCACAGCGCCAGACGTGGGAAGGCTTACGCACGTCCGCGAAAAGCCGACTTCCGGGCGGTTGTGGCCCACCATCTTCGATTAGATGGAAGATCTGATCCGTCCATCATGCAGAACAGCCAAAAACGTCCCAGGAGACGTTAATTTTACGGATAAAGTATAAAGAATGAGGGACTTTTGCAGATACAGAAGTTTGCTGCGAAAAGGGCTTTCGCTATGCATACGACAGCTTTCCAAACCCGATTTTCTCCATTCCAACCACTCCAGCAGCTATAAGAAAGGATGCAAAATGTAGAGAAGAAGAGAGGAGAGCCAGGGAACAGATCCAGAGAGGAGAAAGAGAAGAAAAGAGAAGAAAAGAGAAGAAGAGAGAGAGAGTGATGTTTTCCTTGTATCAATTTTATTTTTCTTTCTTTTTATTTGAATTCATGGATTGCTAATCTTCTAGCTAGGGCTGAGATGAAGCCCCTAATTTGAATAACCCTTGTTATGTGTTGATTTCATGTTGATTTAATTGATTTGTTTCTTTCTCTGGTGTACTTGACTGGAATTTCCGTACTTCTCCATGCTATGAGTTTAACCAAAATCTAGTTATGAATATTGTTTAGAATATTATTCTAGGTGCTTGTGTCTAACCATGAACAGGTTCCTATAGAGGAAGAAACAGGAATCTACATCTCTCCATGCCTGACCAAGGATGGAAAGATGTGATCCATATGCTTTAAGGAATTATACATTCTGTGTACCTGACCAAGGACATAAAGTGCGCTTTATTTATTTTTGATATCAATCTGAATTAGGGTGAATCAACAGGTAGAACAAGGTTTATGATAACTAGGGGTGGATTCGAAAGTCCTAGTCTTCTCCTTGATTGAATTTTCCTTATTGCTCTTGGTTATTTTTCCATTGATTTTTATTTAGTTTACTCAATTACTATCTCAAATATTTATTGGATTAGTTAAGAAGAGTCTTTAATTTTGAATTGTGACAACCAGTCTTCGTGGGAACGATCTCGTAATACGTACCATATCTACATCTGATTCGTATACTTGCGAGTTTAAAATCATTTAAATCAAGTTGGTTTAAATAAAACATCAAAGGGTTTCTCCCAAATCAAATTTTAAGCTAGGAAACCCAATAAACCACAAGAAAACTTGAACTAAACTACAAAATCAAGGAAATAGAAGTGCAAAGATCCTAAATCCAAGGGGAAAATGAAAAAGATGCACTAACCAAGTAGCAATCGAAGATGGGTTCGACCAGTTGTGGAAAGATTTGTTGGAGAAGATGAAAGAAATGAAGAAAAAATATTTTTTACACATTTAAAACCCCTAAACCCGAGCTACACGACTAGTCGAGTACATACTCAATCGGTCGTGCCACGACTAGTCGAGTGTGTACTTGACTGGTCGTGCAACCTTAAAAATGTCCATTTTTCAGCAATTTTTTATTTAAATATTCTTTAAAAAAATAAACACATGCAATATAGTATAAACAAACATAATTAACTCAAATCACATTGCACATACTAATATCTAATTTCAATTTTGCAAACCTGTTTCTGTCAAGTGGTTTTGTGAAAATGTCTACAAGTTGATTTTCAGTTTAAACATAATCCAATGAAATAATCTTATCTTCCACTAATTCACAAATATAATTATATCTAATGTTAATATGCTTAGTTCGTAAATGCTGGATTGGATTTTTAGAAATGTTGATTGCGCTAGAATTATCACAATACAGAACCATAGAATCTTGCACAAATCTGTAATTATTTAACATCTTCTTCATCCACATAAGCTGAGTGCATGCATTACCGGCTGCGATATACTTAACCTCAGTTGTGGAAAGTGATACAGAACTCTATTTCTTACTAGCCATGAAACAAGACAGTTCTTGACCAAAAAACATCCACCGCTGGTAGATTTTCCATCATCAATATTACCAGCTCAATCAGCATCCGTATAACCAGCTAATTGAACATTAGTATCATGGGGATACCAAAGACCAAGATTGGCCATACTTGTGACATATCTTAAAATATGGTTAACAGTAATCAGGTGGGATTCTTTATGGTCAGATTGATATCAAGAATAGATTCCTATAATGAATGCAATATCAGGTCAGCTCGCAGTTAAATATAATAAACTACTTATCATACTGCGATACAACATAGGATCTACACTTTTACCTGTTGAATCCTTATAGAACTTAAGTGTCGTACTCATAGGAGTATCAAAGTTTTTACCACTCTCGAATCCAAAAATTTTCACTAAGTTTAGAGCATACTTGGTTTGAGAAATAAAAAATATGTCTTCAAGCTGTTTCACTTGAGGACCTAAAAAATAATTTAGTTCTTCAACCATGCTCATTTCAAACTTGGATGTCATCAAATCTGTAAATTCAATAGACATGTTAGAATAAGTAGATCCATTGATAATGTCATCAGCATATATCTGTGCTATCAGTATGTGATCATTGTGTTTCTTTACAAACAGTGTCTTATCAACACTTCTTATAACAAAGTTATGACTCAGTAGAAACTTAGTCAATTTCTCGTACCATACCCTGAGAGCTTGTTTTAATCTATAAAGTACCTTTTTCAGGCGATAAATATGATCAGTATGTTTAGGGTCTTCAAAACTAGTAGGTTATTCTACATATACTTATGCAGATCACCGTTCAAGAAAGTACTCTTGACATGCATTTGATAGATTTTGAATTTTTTGTAACAAGCAATGGATATGAACAGTCTAATAGATTTAAGACGAGCTACTAGGGCAAAGGTTTCATCATAATTGATGCCTTCTATTTGAGTGTACCCTTGTACAACCAATCTAGCCTTGTTTCTTATAATATTACCTAATTCATCAGACTTATTTTTAAAGATCCATTTAGTTCCAATAATATGTTTATCATTAGGTCTAGGAACTAAGTACCATACCTCATTCCTTATAAATTGATTAAATTCATCTTGCATAGCCATTATCTAGTTTTCATCAACAAGTGCTTCTTTTACATTGGCTGGCTCAATCTGGGATGCAAAGCACACATAATTACAAATGTTTTCTAATGTCTACGAGTGCGCACACTAGTGAGAGGGTTCCTAAGAATTTGATCAGTTGGATGGTCTTTAACTGACCGCAGTTCAGTGTCATTTTGACTAAATGAAGAGTTTGGTTTATCAAATAAAGAGACTTCATTATCTTCTGAACTTGAGACAGGTGTATTCAGGTAATCATCTATAACCAAATTAATGGACTCTTTAATTACACCAGTCCTCTTGTTGAGAACATGATACACTCGAATATTTAACATATATCCTAGGAAAATACCCTCGTCACTTTTAGTGTCGAATTTTCCTAGTCACGTAGAATATGACATTTGCTGCTAAAAACTCGAAAGTATTTGACTGTTGGTTTCTTATAGAACCATAGTTCATATGTAGTCTTATTATTTCACTTTCTAGTATAAACATGGTTAATAATATAACAAGCTGTGTTCATTGCTTTAGCCCAAAGATTTTTAGGAAGTTTCATACTATTTAACATTACATTAGGCATTTCTTGAAGCATACGATTTTTTCTTTCAACAACCTCAATCTGTTGAGGTGTCTTAGGAGTAGAAAATTCATGCGATATACCATGATCACTACAGAACTTCTTAAAACTTCTATTGTCAAATTCAGAACCATGATCACCACGGATTTTAGAGACAAGTGATTCCTTCTCAGTTTGGATATGCTTGAGTACCCTTTTCACTTCATCGAGAGTTTCATATTTCTCTCTCATGAAAACTACCCATGTATGCCTAGTAAAATCATCTACTATTGCCAGAATATATTTCTTACCAACTCGACTCTTTGTCCTAGTCAGTCTAATGAGATCCATGTGGAGTTCAAGGGGTTTGGATATAGCATTGGAGTTCACTTTCTTGTGAGAACTCCTAGTTTATTTTCCAGTCTGACATTCACCACAAATTTTATCGTTTTCTTTAACTTGGGTAGACCTCTTATTACTTCACCTTTGCTCAGTCTATAAAGATTACGGTAATGCACATGTCACAGGCGTTTATGCCATAGTTTAGTCTCATTGGTTTGGACCATGTAACACGATAACCTAGACGAGCTTGAATCAATGACTATATAGCAGTTCTTAGATGTTCTATGGCCAGTTAATATCGCAGAATCATTCTCATTAGAAATCTCACACCCTTGGTTGGTGAATTTGACACCATGTTTATTATCACAAATTTAAGAAATGCTTAAAAGATTATGCTTAAGGCCCTCTACAAACAAAACATTCTCAAATGGAGGAAGATTAAAGAGTTAAACCGTACCTTGGCCAATAATCTCGTTGTTGCTACCATCACCAAATGTGACTGAGCCACCAGCCATATATTTAAGATTGGTGAACAAATCTTTGTCACTTGTTGTCACACCCCAAACTCGAAAACTGGACTCACAAAATTTTCGATCGCTGAATCCGGCGCCAACAGCCTCCGTAGTACCCTGTTATCGCTCCTAGCACCCATATACCTGGTTCCGATCCTGGGATCCTACAAGAAGGATTTCTATAACATAAGTCTATTTCATAATTAGCATAACCAAGATCATAACCCATAATTAATAACCATAGGAGCATCATCACAAAATCCACTAAGAATAAATACTTTTACAAGGCGCATAAAGGGAAAGATACAATGGCTATAATAAAATTGCAAAAGCTCTGCAGCACACTCTATCTCTTGCTCAGTTACTCCCTAGCGTCACCTGCACACATCAATCATGCATAAGCTTATAGAAAACTAAGAGGGTGGTGTAAGTGTATGCAGGACAGGTGTCAAGTATGCAATATCAGAGTATGCGGAATATGCTGGCAAGACCATGAATACCACCAACCGTAATAAGTTATGTAATACAAGGTAGGAATCCCATCAGCCATACCAAGGCTAGGCTCCACCAAGCATGAATGCTATCAGCCATACTAGGTATATGCGATGCGGGGCCTATATAGCCAAATGCCATATGTAATATGCAATATAATCATGCTAGTCCTCATATCTAGTCCTCATATCAGTACAGTTCCTCTCTGAAAAATCACCAGGGTCAAATACACTCCACACTGACGCCGCCTCCCTATCCGCGCAACCTAATGAGCAGAAGAGACCTAACTATCTGCCAATAGTCTGCCAATACCTGCCCAGCTCGTCAATAGCGGACCCATTTGCGAGCTGGTCAAACTTAGCCTAGCTTATAGCACCCTCACTCGAGCGGATAAGGCCACACCCCCTTCCAAGCGACCACGACATAGTGGGAGACGCAACCTAATGGTATTCGGTGTCGGCGCTCATGTTTTCACTTGGTCTAGATGTTGGAGCATCTCCTGGTATCAAAAAGGTTCTGAGACTTTCACCTAAGGACATTATACATGCCCACAGTGCTAAAACTAAACATTTTCGGTATCTAAAACTGGCTATCCACGATGTGCCTATAGAGGCTATGGCCCTGATGACTCTAGGGAAAATAATAACCATGCCATGCAATGCGAGATGCATGAATCATACCAATTAACCATGCATCAGTCATGTGCATACAGCGCGCTCATGTGGGGCAACTCCATCACTCAGGGAGTCCCATAAACAACCTACCCAATGACACATACCAAAATCAATCACTCCTCAACCAAGCATACATATGATGCGCATGGGAATGAATCATGAAGATAACTAAGCATAACATGTAATGATGTTGTACTCTCCTCTTAGCAAGGTCGGGTTTAGGTAATTAGACGATTCTATATGGTATGGAAGAAGCATAACTAATAGTGACGGGCCCAGCGGTTTGCGGTAGCCCACAAAGTCTAAGTAAGCAGTACTATGGGCCCAATAGATGAGAATGGGCCTAATAAAGGGCCTAGAGAGGTTCACAATGTGGACATTTAACCACCATTGTTCTTTAGAAGGTAGCCCAACAAGGAATCTAGCTAAAACAAGGCCCATGGCTCAGATACAACTATGAAAAGAAAATGGCCAGCAATCCATAACATCTCATACCACGTGATGGGCCTCACATCAATGTGGGATTAATGGGGAAAACCATGGCCCAAGTACCATGGCCAACAAATACATGCATTATGATGGGCCTCATGGGTAGCCCATATGCCCAAATACATAGGTAAGGCATATCTAAGATTCGCTAAGATGGGCCTTACAATTCAGCCAAGACTGGGCAAGATAGATGGGCAACAAGGATCCAATTACATACAACATATCAGCCCACAAGGTTCACCAAAATAGGTAAGCAGCCCATACACAAAACTGGGCTCAAGGCTGGACGTCTAATCTATCTAGGCCTGCTGGACATCCAAAAATCTGGATTGTTTTCATCCTCAAACAATCAGCTAAAGGCAGTCCCCACAAGGCACTAATGGGGTCTAATAATTGTAGGAAAATACCAACATAGAGTGAGTACACAGCACCCTCAATCTGATGGGCCTCACATCTTCATAACTTCCAGCTACATATAGAATTTTTTTAACGCCTTTGCTGGACATCCAACCCACCCAACTTCTTGGGCCTGCTGGGGTCCAATAGATGGTAATTTTAAGTGAACATAAACTTCATAATGGCCCATAATTATCACAGTGGGCCCCACTAGATGGAAGGTGAAGATACAACACATTAATCAAAGTGGGCCTGCAGTTGGACTGTAAGTCTAGCAGCACCCCAAATGGTCTGGGCGTCCTAATGGGGTTGGACGGCTAGCCCCAAAAATATCCAAGGTGGGCCCCACTTGTGGACGTCCCACAGGGGGGTGGACCACGTCCAAGTGGGCCACAGAGGGGAGGACGACGTGGACAATACACATAATCAAGGTGGGCCACATGGGGGAAATGGCCAGCCTCTGCTGGACGTCAGCCCAGCTAGAACATCCAGCAGGTGAGCTGCTGGCCCAGCTATAGTAACCTTCAAAAATGGGTGGTCCAGATGGTCCACATACACCTGAGGTGAGTCCCAACAAGGTGGGCCATAAGGAAGGTAAGGGGAGAAGCCATAAACACATACAAACAGGAATTAAAAATTTGGACAGTAAGGTTTTTAAAAATAAAATCTGCTGCTGGAGTGTTGTTGTCCCCATCTTGTACACCCAATGGAGTGGGCCTAGGCCTACCCAATTAAGTGTAAAATGGGTGGATTACATGCACCCATGAATGAACAACAAGTGGGCTCCACATGAGTGCACCACTGTCCCTAAAATCTAGCTAATATATATTTTCCCATCATGAAGGACTGCTGGACGGTCCAGAAACTTGGACAGTCCAGCCCTCTTAGGCCTGCTCCATGGGGCTCCAATTAAGGGTGGATGGAGTGGGTTTCAATATACATTAAGGTGGGGTCCACACCTCAGAGGAATACCTATAAAAAAAAATCAGAGAAAAAGAGCTATAAACAGGGCTTCAACTCCATATAAAAATCATATAGCAATGGGCCAGAAATCTGGATAGCAACATGTTGCTGTCCATTCCAGCCCACAATGTAGTTGATAGGGGGATTTATCTCAAATTCATCAAGTTCGGGTCCACTTAGATGGGTCACACATACTCTAGACCCAAGCCCCATCCAAAACCACCATATAATCAGGCCTAATGGCCATCTAAACCATACAAACTAAATTGGGCACCAATGATGGGCATGGACGTCCCCACAGCAGAATGGTCTGGATGTATGGACACATCAGGTGGCCCACACACATTAGGAAAATAAGAGAGAGAGAAGATCACGGCCATAGGAAGGGCTCCACCATTATGAACCCTTCACAAACAATCACTACCATACAATCAAATACTGTAACATCTCAGAAAAATTCATACAAAGAGCCAAGTACCACCTCAGGCAGAACCACCTAAGGATCGTATCCTATCGTAATTTAGGCAGAATTTAGTTAAGAACTATACTAAATAATCAGTGGATTAAGCTTGGGCCACCATTTGCATAAATGAAAAGGCCTAAAACCATTATTACCACTGACTCAATGTCATCTTAAGACCTAAGAGAAATCCCAAGAGCTTGTTGCTCTCAGGAGTACATTGAAACCCCGTATCGGACCTAGACCACACGTCGAGAGTCCGATGACAACGAAACTATAGGACTATGTCCGTCCTACTGGGCATGACAACCATCTCGGGAATCAAACCCAGATAGTGTCCAAAAATGTACAACATGAGCAATGAGTAAAATGTGTGAGAAATGTGAATACCTTTAAAAATAGACCAAAACTTAAGTGAATTGGGCCGTTTACTCTTATGCAAATTTAAGGATTTCAGACTGTCAGTTTCTGACCAAACTTCACCCATGGGTGAAGGAAATTTCCCTGCACATATCTGTATAGCTGTGGCCCCGATTGAGTAAGTATGACCGTTGATCTGACGTAGGTTCTCCACGATCGATCGGCTTATCTGATCGCACCGAAATCATGTCCTGGCATAAATCCATTGTCATAGAGCATGCCCTATGACGTAGGTGGGTCGTGGGCCTCCCTTTGAGCCATGTTCGTTAAAAACAGTCACCCAAAGGGTATAAACTATGTGTATAGTGGCCCTAGGGCCATTTACATAACTTGTGGGCTTATAAATAGCCCTTATTTCACTCCACCTCTCTCATATACGAATTTTATCAAACCCTAAGGGAGAGAGGAGAGAAAAGAAGAGAAAAGAGGAAAGAGAGAAGGGAGATCATGGGAGATCATTGTAGTAATCCTCTCCCACGATTCCACACACCAAATTACCTCCCCGTCACATTAGTGAATCTCTGTCGGTTATGATTTTGGGTAAGAAAACCTAACCCTAATGTCATTGTAGAGATCCAGGTTGATTGTTCGTCAAACTAGATAACCTATTTCGTCATTTAGGTGTCCAACGTTCTATTTTCAGAAATGTAGAGTTTGGACCAAGTCCGAATCGAGCATCCCGATGAAAGGTGTGGACTATAAACGCTTAGGTTACGGTTATCAATGCTTTCATGTCAGCTAATGATTTATATATGACTTGATGGTTGTGTATTGTCTTAAATATGCCAATTTCTATATAATATACATGTATAAACTGTGTTAAGCAAAAGATGCATCCCATGTGTTTGTTGAAATGTTTGAATGAACATTTAAACATGATTCGTGCTTGCCATGATTACTGATCTAGGATTCATGTTGGCATATGCATATTGATCTCCCTGTGTAAGGAATTGCTAAAATATATGTTGTAACTAACCTACTCTATATATTTGGTGAAGTGTAGTCTAAGTGTTTGAGGAATTGTCTGAACGAAAAATTGTTGATGATTTGTATTTATTATGAATATTAAGATAGGATTCTTAATTACCTTATACATTTGTATAGTTTCTTTCATGTAATCCTATTAGCTTCTACACAATTTATTCATAAATGTAAGTGTTTGATAACATGATCAATGTGTTTGATGAAATGCTCAAATGAGGAATTCACTTAGATTGTATGTTAAATGCTGAAGTGACTATTACATGTGTTTATTTGCTACATCTGAGTAAGACTGGGACTACAACGTAGCCCAGGCAATTAGTAATAGTCCCTATTCGGGTGGCTGAATTAGTCTCGCCACATTGGGTATACTCGATGAATCTGGGTTGCATGACGATTGTCGACAGTGGTTAGGCCACGAGTAGCGCTAATGCGATCCATGTCGATTAAGTCAGTGTGTGCTCGTACCAATCGAACTTGCCTAATAAACCGATTAGCCTATTATGTGTTTACCATGTATAGACACTACTGCTTGAATCTAAGGTACCCCTCACCAATGTAATGGCCCACTTTTACCATGGTACCATGATCTGCTAAGACTTATGAGCCGGGCATGATGGTATGGGACACCGTGTTTGAGCTGTCGGCCAACGCTGGGGTGATAAGCCTGCCCGTAGTGACCAGTGAGCATCTAATATTCGTGAGCCGGGCATGGTGGTATGGAACACCATGTTCGTGCTGTCAAACTATGCTGAGGTGATGAGCCTCCCCATAGTGACCGTGAGTATAAACTCTTAAACTTGCCTATCGACTACTTTTCATTAAGAGTGATGACCCTACAACTTGCCTGTTGTAGTGCTTAAGTAGGAGTGACGAACTTAGATGGATCCTTTGGTTCGGGTCAATGATATAAAGGGAGGTACCCTAGCTTCCCAAACCTGCTATATGAATAAGTTTAATTAAGTACTTAACTAATACGACCATGCATCGCATTGCATTAGTTAGGATGTGCTTTAAAGGTGATGAAGTTGCACTGTTTGAGGAAGTGATGTCATATGCGAAATAGGTTGTTGAAGTCGGTTGTGAGGGAGCTTCGATGCGAGTGCATACATCATTACTTGCACTCCATTCCTGCATTAAAAAGAGTAGTTAGGAAGTGATTGTTATGATTGACTTATCATACTGCTTGATTGACTTGATAACATGTTAACTTTTGCCTTATAGTACCACTGAGTTGGCCACTCACTCCCACTCTGGGACAATATTTTAAAACACCAACTAGACTATGATTTAGATGTAAGTGCTGATGACGTCTATGCTATGGAGCAAGAATTTATGGATGAGGAGGAGGAATTCTCCAACTTTCAGCTCTTGGGCGGGTCAATATAGACCTTGTCCCGATGCGCAGGGACCACTGGGATTTCTGGCTTAGTTGGACACTTTTGTTTTCCATATTTTGTTCATTTTGAAAGAATTCATGTATATATATTTAACCCGGTTACGTACTCATACTCTGGAAGTTTGTGAAACACCCACATATTTAAATATATATGTTTCAGACTTTTGCTTGCCAAATTTAATTATATCCTAAGTATGTTATGCTGTTTTAGTATAATCTTATTCATACTTAACTCATTAATATGGATGAAATATGAACATCATCATCCATACTGCATAAGTGGTGTTCCAAATCTCGAGAGTTGAGCTTTGCTTAACCCTTGAATCTCGGGAGTTGAGCTTTGCTCGACCCTTAAAATTTAGGGCGTTACAAGTTGGTATCAGAGCATGATTTGGATTAAACTAGACCTGGGTTATTGGTAACGTAACGCACTTTGACGCACTCTGACTTAGGAAGGGGATAATGGAATTTAGAGACCACATTAGGATCCCAAAGTTTCACCAACAGGCAAGACCAAACAGTATAATGTAGTTACCAACATATACTTGAGGGACTTAGATCTTGTGAATTGACTTAAGTTGCCTTTGGGCCGTCAGTTGATGGATTTGAGTCATTAATTGATGAATTCCAAACCTGAAACGGATCTAAATAGTGCAAATCACAAAGTTCAATGGGGCCTAGGGGGTCCCACGGACCAAAACACGTCACCGTGGGGGGAGGGGGTGGCCACAACCCTAGGACGGAGCCACCACCGGACTGACCAGATAGGGGCAGCGGCACACTGTCGGTCGAGCCAGACGGGCACAACAGCGTTGCGCAATCGGGGGCGCACCACCAGTCGGTGCCGTGGGATTGGCGAGGCACTATCGCCGGCCGACCAAGTGGGGTCCCTGCCACTTGTGGGGGCCCCCTTTTAACACACTTAGCACCATTTTCCCCTCATTTCACCCTCTCCCAACCCCTCAAACACTTCCAACCCTCTAAAAACTCTCTCTCTCAAATCTTCATTTTCATACATTCAAATCCTCCATTTTCTCTACATCCTACACCCCTCCACTACTATTTCTCTAAAACTATCCTTTACATCTTCTCATCTACGTTATTCTCACTCATTTGAGCAGAAAACCACTTCATCAAAATGGCTCTCTTTGAGACTGTGGCTGTCATCTTCTCCATTTCGATGCTCCTTTCCCTTATGGGAAAGAAGACAGCGGCTCCAGATGAGGCCAGGCCAAGCCGTTCAAGTCACTCTAAGAAGAAGACAAGTGTCGAAGCAAGTGCAAGCACCAAGCGAAGGTCGAAACAGGACCTCGACCCTCGAACCCGATAGAGAGGTCTTTACCGGTGGGCGCCGAACTCGGTAAGTTCTGAAATTTCAAGGTTGTTTTCAAAGTGCACGTGGATTAAAAGTTATTTGGGATGTATCCAGTGATCGACCTCTTCTTGGAGAACAGGTGGGGTCCCATATTTGAAGGAAAAATACATGCTAGTGAAGGCACCATACGAGCCTTCTATACACACATGAGGGACCCAAATCTCGAGCCTCTCCAGTTTACCATTTCAATGGGGAGAATTGAAATTAGTGTCGATGTGGATGTCATGGCCCATATCATGGGAATAGAGCGTGGTGTGTGCATGTCAGTGATACTAATCTCACTAGTGGATGGGAGAGAGATCGCCGCACTCACTTCCTTTGCGGTGAACGTGTTGATTGGAGGTGAGGGAACAGTCTCGCATCGACATGTATGACGAAAGATTTCTGCCTACTCCACCATATATGCATGTACAACATGTATCCTAGATCGAGCAATTGCATGGAATGCATTAGATTTATAGTGGACTTACTGTACCAAGTTGGATAGGGATAAAAAGTGTGCTTGCCTACTCTCGCCTTAACTAAGATAATTAATACTGTACGGTCTACTCGGGGGGGACACTTCCCTCACATTCAGCTGACTCATCTGCAAGATCACCCACAACTTTGGATTCAGGCTTTACATGGACAACCTCGCACCTATCCATTTCATCAATGAGGCTACCCTTAACAACATGAAGATAGGCCCTAGGCAACACTAATCCAGAATTGAAGAATTTGGATATGAGATAGAAGAAGAGACCGAAGAAGAGGAAGGCAGTGAAGAAGAGGAAAACAGTGAAGGAGAGGAAGACAGTGGAGAAGAGGGACAGGAGGAAGAAGAGGAGGCCCAGGACTCAGACGAGGGACCTCCTACTGCTCATGATGACTGCCATGACCGAGCACCCTTAGATGCCTGCATGGTCAAGATTGAGGAAAATTAAGCCTACCTAAAGAAGAAGTTCAAGGAAAACCAGGCTTACCTGAAGCAAAAGTTTAAGAGAATGTCTCGCACCCTGAAGGCCCTCCTGTGCTGTATGTAAGATAAGAAAGCAGCTCCGCCTTCACTAGAATCAGAGGACTAGTAGTATAGTTATAGTTGCTTTTTATTTCTTTTTGTAATAGCCTTGGATAGGCTTAGTTTGGATGCTAGGTTAGTCAGTGTTGAAGCCTTTTGTTAGTTAGCTTTCATACACACTATGTCATAGTACATGTAATACCACATCATATGTAATTGTTACAAATTTTGTTAAATAAAATGCATGAAGCTTCTTTTGTTTAGAAATGTGTAGAATGTTGGGAAAAAGGTGAATGGTGTTATCCTAATCCTATAAATGTTGTACCCTATGTTGTATATAGGGAATGCCTCCTAAAACTACTCGGAACATGGCACGTCTCCCACTTGGAGGATTGATTGACGAGGCCCCTCACCCAAGTGGTAGCCAAATGGACCCTAGTTTGGGTCCGAGTAGCAAGACGTTGCCGGATTCACAACCGGCAACTGGCCCCATAAATGGGCCAACACCAAGTGCACCACCGGTTTTGGGTCAGAATCGTGCATCTTCATCGACGCCACACATGCCTCAGGCGGCCTCTCCTCCTAATAGGTTGGAGTAGATGATGCTCCTAATGCAACAACAACAATAGGTTTTGGCAACTATAGCGGGGGTCATCACACAAAACATGAATGTGGCCCCGTCGATGCCACACGTATAGCCTACTAGGACTATGACTACAAGTGGCCCATTTAAGCGCTTTTAGTACCTCCATCCTCTCACTTTTGCGGGTACTCATAGACCCAAGGAGGCCGAGTACTGGTTGGATCACATTTCTAAGATGTTGAGGCCATTACACTGTACCGAGGTGGAACAGGTTAGGCTAGTCACATATATATTTGAGAAGGAAGCTAGCCTGTGGTGGGAAAGTGTCCTTCGAACTATTCCCACAGGATTTGCGTGGACATGGGACGAATTCGAGGTATGCTTCCACGAGAAGTATATCCCCCCTCACTGCAATGAAAAGGAAGGCGAATGCCTCCACCTCTGACAGGGGCAAATGACAGTGGCAGAATACAAGAACCATTTCACGGAGCTGGCTAGATATGCTCCTTTGATTTTGGCAAACGAGCCGATGAGAATGCGGTGATTTTCATAAGGGTTGCGGGCTGACATCTGCACCAAGATGTGTTGCGTTAGAATTTTTAACTATGCTGAGCTAATGAACATGTCCCTGCGAGTTGAGTAGGATGGTGAACGAGTGTCTCGAACACGCATGCTAATGGGCCCAAGGCCTAGGCCTGAATTACAGAACCGACCGTTTCTCAGCAAGAGGCCGCATATGAACTTGCCTCCCAGACTAATGAATCCGCCAGCTTAGCAAAGGTGATCTGATCTTTGGTGTACTTATTGTAATAAAGCGGGCCCTATTGACCCCTTTTGTTTTACCAAGATGAAGGACAACGGCTACACGCTGCCTCAGAGGGTTAACCGTCAGTCACCACATGCTAATTCGGCTCCACCTCTATGATCTGTAGCACCGGCACAACCATTCAGCCAACCTCTATATCTCAAAATAGGCCACCTCAACGATCTATGATAGCACCACCTAACCACCCGCAACAAGCTCGCGTACATGCACTTACAGCCAAAACATCTGAATCAACGGTTGCAATGCCGCTAGCCTTTGAAGTCATTACCCACATCCAAGGTACACTTATATTCCTTTTAGTGGACATCGGGTCCACTATTTCAATGACAACATGCTTTACAGTCAAGTGATTAGGGTTGGACACTACCCCTATGGTTGGGGTGAGAGTCATCGCTGCAGCAAGAACCTTCACAGATGTCACTAAGCTTTAAAAGAGTTGCTCAATAGACTTAGGGAGCAGAATGGTGTATATTGACCTGATCATAACCAAGATATATCATTACAACATCATCCTCGGCATGGATTGGCTCAACGAAATGAAGGGAGAAATTAACTATGAAACCAGATTGGTGATGGCCCATGGGCTCGAGGGTGCGACCTTCACCTTCCCAGTTCAGGTCAGTTGTCCCGATGAAATTCGTTGCTACGCTTCCCTATTGGAAAATTGTGATGGTCCATCAATTAGGAACACACTAGTAATCTAAGATTTCATGGACATGTTCAGAATGATCCATGGGCTACCTCCTCAGTGCGAGATTGACTTTACCGTCGACCTTGTGCTAGGTACGACACCTATCTCCTTACCGATGTACCACATGCCTCCATGTGAAATGGAGGAATGGAGGAAGTAGATTGATGATTTATTGGACTCGAGTTTTATACGGCCGAGCATATCTCCTTAGGGAGCACCTGTATTGTTTGTGAAAAAGAAAGATGGATTGCTGCGGTTGTGTATAAATTATCACAGGCTAAATCACGTCACAGTAAAGAATAAGTATCCTCTGCCCAGGATAGATAACTTGTTTGACCAGTTGAAGGGGGTGTAGTATTTCTCTGAGATAGACTTACAGTCTAGGTATCATCAGTTATGCATTAAGAATGAAGATGTGCAGAAAATAGATTTCACGACCAGCTTCGGGCACTATGAATTCCTCGTGATGCCGTTTGAACTTACAAATGCACCGGCCGTATTCATGGATCTCATGAACCGGGTATTTCGGCATATCTTTACCGATTCATCATCGTATTTATAGATGACATTATAATATACTCAAATAGTCGGAAGGATCACGAAGAACACCTACGAGCAGTCCTTGATACTCTTAGGCAGAATCAGTTGTTTACACAGTATCAAAAATGTGACTTCTAGAAGGAAGAAGTCAAGTCTTAGGACACGTGATTTCCAAGGAAGGAATTGCCATGGACCTTAGCAAGGTGACCACGATATAAGACTAGGAGTAGCCTAGCTCGATTACAGAAGTGAGGAGTTTCCTCAGACTTGCCGGCTATTATCGCTGATTCATTAAAGATTTCTCCAAGATAGCCCGACTGTTGTCTCAACTTACTCGGAAAGATCTTAAGTTTTCTTAGAATGAGAAAGCAGAGGCAGCCTTTCAAGAATTAAAAGATAAGTTAACATCTACACCCGTATTATTGCTGCCAGAGCAAGAAGTTAGATATACTATTTACACCGATACCTCTCGAGTTGGTTTGGGGTGTGTACTTATGCAGAAGGATAGGATGATCGCCTATGCCTCACGACAGTTGAGGAAACACGAAGAAAACTACCCCACTCATGACCTAAAATTGGCGACAGTCATTTTCACATTAAAGCTTTGGAGACATTACCTCTATAGTGAGGAATTCGATCTCTTTTACTACCACAAGAGCCTCAAGTACATCTTTACATAGAGGGACCTGAATATGAGGCAAATGACATTGGATGGAGACTTTGAAAGACTTTAAGTTTGAAGTCTCCTACCATTCTGGCAAGGTAAACCTTTTGGTCGATGCGTTGAGCCGCAAGAAAACTATATAATTTACAGCCCCACTGATGATCGAAGAGTAGAATAAGGCGGAATTTGTGCGAGATTTTGAATAAAAGCTAATAATGGAGGAGCCATTCAAGAGTGTCGCACACTTCCACATGCAGCCACTTATTGATGACCGAATTACTGCGGCTCAGAAAGAAGATGAGTTGTTGGTGAAGATGAGAGAGCGTGCAAGCAACGATGAAGAATCAGAATGGAGGATTGGCTTAGATCGAGGTTTGAGATATCGTGGCCGCCTATGCATCCCGAACCTCCACAACTTGAGAGAGAAGTTATAAAGGCCACACATAATTCAAAGGTAGCGATGCATCTGGGTAGTAAAAAAATGTATCGCGATATGAAGCATTCATTTTGGTAGGATAACATGAAGGCTCAAATAGTAGATTTTGTGTCCCGATGCCTCACGTGCCAGCAAGTCAAGGCTGATCACCGCCGACTCCATGGTTTACTTCAGCTTATGCCCATAGTAGAGTGGAAGTGGGATTTCATATCTATGGATTTCATTTTTGGGTTACCAAAGATGAAAAAGGGGCATGACTTCATTTGGGTGATTGTGGACCGGTTGACGAAATCAGCCTATTTCCTCCTGATTAGAGTTTCTAATTCAGTAGATGATCTAGCCAAGCTGTACATCAAGGAGATAGTACGACTGCATGGGGTTCCTATAGAGATTGCGTCGGACTGAGACACACGATTCATGTCTATTTTTTGGACTTAAAACCAAAAAGCAATGGGAGTGAAACTGAAGTTCAGTACTGCGTTCCACCCACAGACCGATGGGTAGACGGAGTGGGTAAATCAAATACTTGAGGACATGTTATGAGCATGCATACTTGATGTTAAGAACAGGTGGGATGAATGTCTCCCTTATGCCAAGTTAGCTTATAATAATAACTTCCAAACAAGCATTGACATGGCTCCATACGAAGCCTTATATGGACGCCCATGTCGAGCCCCGCATTGTTGGTCAGAAGTTGGCGAGAAGAGATTGGTTGGCCCAGACCTAGTTCAGCCGACCTCATAGAAGATCGATATTATCAGGCCTCGACTCCTTACAGCCCAGAGTAGGTAGAAGAGTTACGCTGATATGAGACAGAGACAGAATTAGAAGTTGGGGACCATGTATTCCTTAAGGTTTTCCCAATGAAAGGAGTACTTCATTTTGACAGGAAATGAAAACTCATGCAGAGATTCATTGACCTGTTCCAGATTTTAGACCGAGTGGGTGTGGTAGTATATCGTCTCGCCTTGCCTACACCACTCGCAGGCGTGCACAACATATTTCATGTATCGATGCTGAAGAAATATGTTCCTGACCCTACACATATAATCAAGTGGGAGCAAGTGTGGCTAAGTGAAGATGCTACCCACGTATTGCAACCCACGTGTGTTCTAAATAAGAAGGAA
Organism: Magnolia sinica; assembly: GCF_029962835.1. Classification (NCBI taxonomy): domain Eukaryota; kingdom Viridiplantae; phylum Streptophyta; class Magnoliopsida; order Magnoliales; family Magnoliaceae; genus Magnolia; species Magnolia sinica. The sequence continues at coordinate 46,209,738 of NC_080580.1, forward strand.
CAAGTGCTATGCAGCAAAGTTATCCCACTCATAAAAGTGTTATGGACACACCACACCGAGGAGGAGGCTACTTAGGAAACAGAAGCCAAAGTCCGTAATAACTACCCACATATCCTCGAGGAGTACGAAAAGGTACTAATTTCAGGGACAAAATTTTTCTTTAAAGGGTGTAGATTATAACGTCTTGGAAAAATTCATACAAAGACCCAAGTGCCACCTCAGGCAGAACCACCTGAGTACCGTATCCTGTTGTAATTTAGGAGTAATTTACATAAGTACTAAACTAAATAATCGGTGGATTAAGCTTGGGCCCCCATTTTCACAAATGGAAAGGCCTAAAACCATTATTACCACTGACTCAATGTCATCTTAAGACCTAGGAGAAATCCCAAGAGCCTGTTGCTCTCGGGAGTACATTGAAACCCCGTATCAAACCTAGACCACACGTTGAGAGTCCGATGACCGCGAAACTATAAGACTGTGTCCGTCCTACTGGGCTTGACAACTAACGCGAGAATCAAGCCCAGATAGTGTCCAGAAACGTACAACATGAGCCATGAATAAAGTGTGTGAGAAATGCGAATACCTTTCGAAAACGGACCAAAACTTAAGTGAATTGGGCCGTTCACTCTTACTCGAAATTGAGAATTTCAGACCGTCAGTTTCTGACCAAACTTCACCAATGGGGAAAAGGAAATTTCCTTGCACATATTCAAATTGTTGTAGCCCTGACTGAGTAAGTATGACCATTGATCTGATGTAAGCTCTCCACGGTCGATCAGCTTATCCGATCACACCGAAATCATGTCCTGGCATAGATACATTGTCATAGATCATGCCTTATGACGTAAGTGGGTCGTGGGCCTCCCTATGAGCCCTGCTCGTCAAAAACAGTCACCCAAAGGGTATAAACTATGTGTATAGTGGCCCTGGGTCCATTTACATCACTTGTGGGCTTATAAATAGCCCTTATTTCACCCCACCTCTCTCATATACGAATTTCATCAAACCCTAAGGGAGAGAGGAGAGAAAATAAGAGAAAAGAGGAAAGAGAGAAGGGAGATCTTAGGAGATCGTTGCAGGTATCCTATCCCACGATTCCACGCGCCAAATCGCCTCCCCGTCGCGCTTCTGAATCTCTGTCGGTTATGATTTTGGGTAAGAAAACCTAACCATAAAGTCATTGTAGAGATCCAGTTGATTGTTCATCAAACTAGGTAACTTATTTCGTCATTTAGGTGCCCGACATTCCGTTTTCAAAAATGTAGAGTTTGGACCGAGTCGAATTGAGCATCCTGATACTATAAATGCTTAGGTTGCGGTTATCAGTGCTTTCATGTCAGCTAATGATTTATGTCTGACTTGATGGCTGTCATATTGTCTTACATACGCCGATTTATATATAATATACATGAATGAACTATGTTGAGCAAAAGATGCATCTCATGTATTTGTTGAAATGTTTGAATGAACACTTAAACATGATTTTTGCTTGCCATGATTATTGATCCAGGATTCATCATTGGCATATGCATGTTGATCTCCCTGTGTAAGGAATTGCTAAAATTTATGTTGTAGTTAACCTAGTCTATATATTCGGTGAAGTGTAGTCTAAGTGTTTGATGAATTGTCTGAATGAGAAATTTTTAATGATTTGTATTTATTATGAGTATTAAGATATGATTCTTAATTACCTTATACATTTGTATAGTTTCTTTCATGCAATCATATTAGCTTCTACTTAATTTATTAATAAAATGCAAGTGTTTGGTAACATGATTAATGCGTTTGGTGAAATGCTCAAATGAGGAACTCAGTTGGATTGTTAAATGTTGAAGTGATTATCACATGTGTTTATTTGCTACATCTGAGTAAGATTGGGGCTATAACATAGCCCAGGCAATCAGTAACAGTCCTCGTTCAGGTGGCCGAATTAGTCTTGCCACATTGGGTATACTCGATGAATCCGGGTTACACGACGATTGTTGACACTGGTTAGGCCACAAGGAGCACTTATGTGTTCCATGTCGATTAAGTCATCTTGTGCCCGTACCAATCGAACTTACCGAATAAACTGATTGACCTATTGTGAGTTTACCATGTATGGACACTACTGCTTGAATCTAAGGTACCTCTCACCAATGTAAAGGCCCACTTTAACCATGGTACCATAATCCGCTAAAACTCATGAGCCGGGCATGGTGGTATGGGACACCGTGTTCGAGATGTCGGCCTACGCTATGGTGACGAACCTCCCCGTAGTGACCAGTGAACAACTAATACTCCTAAGTTGGGTATGGTGGTATGGGACACCGTGTTCGTGCTGTCGGCCTATGCTGAGGTGATGAGCCTCCCTGTAGTGACCGTGAGTATAAATTCTTGAACTTGCCTATCGAATTCTTTTCATTAGGAGTGATGACCCTACAACTTGCCTATCGTATGTGCTTAACTAAGAGTGACAAACCTAGATTGATCCTTCGGTTCGGGTCAATGATATAAAGGGAGGTACCCTAGCTTCCCAAACCTGTTGTATGAAGATCTTAATTTAGTACTTACCTAACACGACCATACATCGCATTGCATTAGTTAGGATGTGCTTTAAAGGTGATGAAGTTGCACCATTTGAGGAAGTGATGTCATATGCAAAATAGGTTATCGGAGTCGCTTATGAGGGAGCTTTGATGTGAGGGCATACATCATTACTTGCACTTCATTCCTACATTAAAAAGAGTAGTTAGGAAGTAATTGTTATGATTGACTTATCATTACTGCTTGATTAACTTGATAACATATTAACTTTTGCCTTATACTACCACTAAGTTAGCCACTCACTCCCACTCTGGGACGGTCTTTTAAAACACCAACCAGACTCTGATTTAGATGCAGGTGCTAATGACGTCTATGCTATGGAGCAGGACTTTATGGATGAGGAGGAATTCTCCTACTTTCATCTCTCGGGCGGGTCGATGTAGACCTCGTGCTGATGCACAATGACCACTGGGATTTCTAGCTTAGTTGGACACTTTACTTTTCCATATTTTGTTCATTTTAAAACAATTCATGTATATATTCAAACCAGTTACGTACTCATACTCTGGAGGTTTGTGAAACACCCACATGTTTAAATATATATGTTTTCGACCTCTGCTCGCCTAATTTAATTATATCCAGAGTATGCTATGTTGTTTTAGTATAATCTCACTCATGTTTAACTCATTAATATGGACAAAATCTGAACATCATCATCTATACTGCATAATTGGTGTTCTGAATCTCAGAGTAGAGCTTTACTCGACCCTTGAAATTTAGGGCGTTACAAATACACATGGGTTGTATGCATGCATGGGCCTTACAATAAAAAATCTGAGGTGGGGATACCATCCCCACCATGGATCTAGGGTCTAGATGATCTAACAAACTATAGATCAAAGGAAAAACATCATGATGGGCTCCATGGAGAATGACCCCATCATGGCAACATGCATGCACAAAGTGGGCCATTGGCCACACTCATGGAGTCTTGTAGGATCTCCACCATTGATTGGTGGGTCCTACACACTCCTATGAAGGAAATATGAAGATCTAAGGAAGAAATATCAGAAAATCTACTCTAGGAGAACACCCACCTCAAAACAATTCCTTCTTCTTCTATCCTTGGGTTGTCTAGCTCCAATGGAGTAGTTTCAATGGTGGAGATGGGTGTAGTAGGGTTAGATTGATGGGAATCAAGGGAGAAAGGGGCTGGAGAAATGGGGGAGGGTTGGACGTTCCAACCTCTCTAGCAATAGAGGGAGAGGAGGAAATGAGGGTGAAAGAGAGGGAGATGGAGTGTTGTAGAAGTAGAATGATGAGGGTGTAAGGTGATAATGAGTTTTGGTAAGAGAACCCATCATTACTTTTTGGGAATAAAACTAATCATGACTTGTAAGAGAGGGTTGGCTAGGCTAGGCTAAGGCTATAGGTAATAGGCTAGGTTGGTAGGGTGAGGTCACCCATCTTAGAAAACATGCACAAGCACAAAGTGGGTCCCACTTCATGATCAATGGTCTAAATGTTGCGTGGGGTACATCTTTTAATCTACCCCTCGGATTGGCGCACAAGATACGACATTGGAATCGCAGTGACAATGCGGTCGCAAAGGCATAGATTTCTAGTCGAATCGGTTCAGGTTTATAGGATGGAACTTAGGGATGATCATAAATGCTACCTACAGGTCGTAGGTCACCGAAATTCGACCGGAAGGACCGTGAGACCTAACGGAATGAAATAGATACTAGGTTATGGGTCCAACATCTCTCCCCGCCAAACAAAAAATTTCGTCCTCAAAATTTACTATAACCAGGACAAAACAAAGGAAGAAGACAAAACATCATCACATATATAACAATCATTACAAGGCAATACATGGCACAATATAATCAATCACTCAACAAACAAATGGGGATAGGGCTCTCTAATCTCAACTTCGTGCTCCCAAGACACCTCTTCCTCAGAATGGTGACCCCATTGAACCTTGACTAGAGGAATGACCTTAGTTCGGAGAACCCGCTCCTTTCGATCAAGGATACAAATCGGCTGCTCGATATAAGAAGCATCCTCATGGACCTCAAGAGGCTGCCAATCAATCACAAGAACAATGTTTGATCCACACTTCCGCAACATCGAATCATGTAAGACATTGTGGATACTAGATAACTCATAAGGTAAGGCAAGCCTGTAGACCACAGCGCCCACACGCCCAGTAATCTTAAAGGGTCCTATGAATCTCGGGGCAAGCTCGCCCTTCGCTCCAAATCGAACCACGCCCTTCATGGGCCAGACCTTGAGATACATCTTGTCCCCAACTGCAAACTTTAGCCACACATACATTCCATAATTCTGAATGATAAAAGATAGGAAATATAAATCACACATCTACAACACAAAGAATTATAGTGGTTCGCCTATGTGTTCACCAACTGTTAAACAATAGCCACACAGAATGCTACTCCACTCCTAATATCCTCACACAGGGGATATTAGTGTTCACTATCAAATAGGTTTTCACAGGTTCACCCAAAACCTTCACAATTGTGTCTTTTTCAAAGGGCGTACACAATTCAAAAACCCTCACTTCTGAGTTTTCTGGCTCTCCTTAGATAACCAACAACTTTGAGATTTTTCTAGCTTAACCTCAAATAAAACCAAAACAATGTAAATTACACAAACTGTAAAATACCTGATTTTCTCCTTCGCTGTAGCAGCCCAGAAGAACCAAGTCGGAGTAGAGATTTCATTGCCAAAGTTCAATGTCCAATACTCACTTTATAATGGTTCTAGGTTCTAATAGATTTTAAATTAAAACAAAAGGGCTAGGTCTAATTGATTTTGATTCCAGAAAAAGGAAAACAACAATTCCTCTTTTCAGATTAGATTAGAATGCAAGAAACAAAATCAATTAACAAAGCTAAAGAAAAAGAATATTAATTATGCACACTTAGCTTAAATGGAGCACCGACTTATCTGTCAGAAGACCGAATTAAATTAACTTAAATTACTTGTTTTATTCTGAGATTCGTGCTCTAATTATAGGTGAGCAAATCACAACTTTGACTGGTCTAAGGACCTCTATGACTGATCGTAGAACCAACAGATATTTGAAAAATTTGGGCGCGATAAGATTTGGCAGTTTTACGACTGGTTGTAGGTGGTCTATGACTGGTCGTGGGTCTCCTACGACTGGTCGTAGGTTTCACACGACTAGTCGAAGCAAGTCAAATTTCAGGGCTGTACATTGAGTCGTAACTCTATGATAGGTCGAAGATGCAGTCAACACTGTACCTATGACTGGTCGAACAGTCCCTAGGACTAGTCAAAGCCTAACAGAAAATTTTTAATTTTTGTAACAAACTTATGACTAATCCATAAATTTCCTAGACAGGTCAAAGCAGTGCTAGGACTAGTCGAACAAAGTCCAAGACTAGTCTTAGAACAGTCCAAACTCACTTATAGAAAACATATGAGTTATGTATCCAAAATGACCTACTCTAAAGGTCAACCTAAGGTCAGTCATACCTTAGGAGTGAAGTAAGGACATTGAAACTTTAGAGACAAGTGACCTTTGAAAGTAGTGAAGCTTGAAGTCTTGATGGAGCTCAAACTTGAAAGCTTCTTGAGATCTTGAGATAGAACTTGAAAGCTTCTTGAGATTCTTGACTTGTGAACAGTGCTTGTCAACCTAAGTTGATCTTGAGTAGAGCATTGTTCTTCACAGATGTAAGCTCCATAACAGTGTCTTTGGCACCACAAATTTGACAACACAAAGGGCTATAAACTATGACACTTACAATTTCCTCATTTGTCAAATTAGTGACAAAACACACTTTCAAGATATGTTTCATAACAGAGAATATCTGATTAAAGAATCATGCACCAATCATAACAGAGAATATCTGATTAAAGAATCATGCACCAATCATAACAGAGAATATCTGATTAAAGAATCATGCACCGATCATTATCAACCGGCATCCTGCAGACTTGTAAATCAATATTCAATCCACCTCTTCACATACTCCCCCTAAGTAACATACTCATAAAACACTCATAAAATACCATACAATACAATCTCCCTCCTCATGACAACATCCATATCCATATCCATAACATATTCATAACATATCCATACTCTGCCTTTTTGTCACAATAGGATAAAGGAAGCACAAAATAGATGACTGGGGAGAAAATAATCAATGAGAAATATGAGAGGTAACTAGTCAAGATATAAGAACATAGCATAAGTAACACACATAATTCATAGAGTAAGCTAAGTTAAAGAGAGTGACAAACTCAAAAATTAGTTAGGAGTAATAAAGTTATTACAGACCAGTAAACTTAAAAATACTAATCTGACCTAGATGAAGGAGCAGGAATGGAAGGATCAAGTTGATGTACGCCTTTGTTCAAGCGCCTAAGATATTTGCGCATATATTTGAACTGTAAATCATGAGCAACAGACATGTTTTCCATCTTAACATTTAGATTCTCAACTTTATCTTCCAATGCGCTCAGACGTGCATCAGATGAAGAAGGCTCATAATCTGGATCATTTGTAGAATCAGACTCAAGCTCTTCAAAAAATATCATCCATTGTGCATCCAAATTGCATAAGTCATTAGTCAGCATACGTTTTTCAGTGACAGAGGGTTTATCATATAAAGTATGGATAGGGATACCCTCATCATTCACTGGAATATCTATAAGGGCTGAAATCAAATGTCGATCAACTTCAAATGGCCCTTCTCTTGTGGAGATAGAAAAAGTTAAATTTTCCAGAGAGAAAGCACATATGCATGCAAACATAGATTGGGCAATGGACCGGTATGCTGGCCCACCCCAAAGCAATAAGTTATTCCAACTTACAGATTAGAGCATAGGAAAAATATCAAAAGGAGCAACATGATTAATATCAACTGGATGCTCAACAATAACATTACACAATCAGATGTCCCGAACATAAGATGGATCATCCTCAGGAGCCCTAAGATGACGCTTAGTGAATGGGGCTGATCTGGAAGAAGAAGACGAACCACGGGACGTTGATTTTCTTCCTCTAGAAGCCATATGAACAATGATTTCAAGAATATAAAGAGTTGCAATGGATTGAGAAATGGGTTTTCTTAAATCAAATTTTTCAAAAGAAAATCTCCAAATCTCAACTAAATTCGAAATAGACAACTCCAAGAGAGAAATAGAAGCAATCTAGACACAAATCTACAAGCAAAATACAAATGGAGCACTAACCTAGAAGATTTTGGAAGATGGGTTCGACTAGTCGTGTGTTGGCCTGTTAGAGAGTGAAGTTGAAATGAAGAAGAAGATGATTTCCCCAAATTTTAAGTGAATCCACGTGATTCACGACTGGTCGAGTACAAGCCAAAAAATCTGATTTTTGTATAGTTTTCAAATTTTGAAAGCTAAACTAACAAATATATACAATAAGATACAAATTGGCATAATTAATCATTTTAAAATGCATATGCCGAGATCAAATTTCATTTTGTTAAACCTGCTTTTGTCGAGCGGTTTAGTGAAAATATCAGCACGTTGATTCTCGGTAGGGATATATTCCAAAGATATAACTTTTTCTTCTACTAATTCCCGAATATAATGAAATCTAATGTCAATGTGCTTAGCACGAGAATGCTGAATTGGATTTTTCAAAATATTTATGGCACTAGAATTATCACAATATAATAACATAGAATCCTATTTAATTCCATAATCACTTAGCATACGTTTCATCCAAATAAGCTGTGTACACGCATTACCAGCTGCGATATATTCAGCTTCAGCTGTTGAAAGTGATATAGGACTTTGTTTCTTGTTAAACCAAGAAACTAAACAGTTTCTGATATAAAAACAACCACCACTAGTTGATTTTCGATCATCAAGATTACCAGCCCAGTCAGCATCCGAGTACCTAGCTAATTGAACACTAGTCTCATGTGGATACCAGAGACCAAGATTCACAGTACTTGCGACATATCGTATAATCCGCTTAACAGTAGTCAAGTGCGATTCTTTAGGTTCAGACTGATGTCTAATGCAAATACCAACACTTAGAGCGATATCTGGTCTACTAGCAGTTAAATACAATAGACTACCAAACATTCTCCGATATAATTTTGGATCCACATTTTTGCCTGCAGAATCTTTTGAGAGTTTCAAGGTTGTACTCATAGGAGTATCAAAGTTCTTACCATTCTCAAATCCAAATCTCTTAACCAAGTTCATAGCATATTTAGATTGAGAAATGAACATTCCATCAGGTTTTTGTTTTACTTGTAACCCGAGGAAATAATTTAATTCCCCAACCAAGCTCATTTCAAACTGAGATTTCATCAAATCTGCAAACTCAATAGTCATGTCAGTATAGGTAGATCCATAAATGATATCATTAACATAGATTTGTACTAATAAGATGTGATCCTTATGTTTTTAATAGACAGAGTTTTATCAACACATCCCATTTGAAAATTATGGTTTAATAAAAACTTTGTTAGTTTCTCGTACCATGCCCTAAGAGCTTGTTTTAAATCGTAAAGTGCCTTTTTAAAACGATACACATGATCAGCATTTTTGGGGTCTTCAAAACCCATTGGTTGTTCAACATAACTTCCTCATGCAGATCGCCATTTAAAAATACACTTTTCACATCCATTTGGTAATTCTTAAACTTTCTAAAACACGCAATGGATATAAAGAGTCTGATTGATTCAAGATGTGCTACTGGTGCAAAGGTTTCATCATAATTAATACCTTCAATTTGAGTGTAACCTTGTACCACTATCCTAGCCTTGTTTCTAATTATATTGCCAAGTTCGTCATACTTATTTTTGAAAATCCATTTGGTTCCAATGATGTGTTTATCTTTAGGTCTAGGTACGAGATACCAAACATCATTTCTCACAAATTGGTTAAATTCTTCTTGCATCGAAACGATCCAATTTTCATCAGCAAGAGCTTCTTTTACGTTAGATGGTTCCATCTGGGATGTAAAACATATATAATTACATATATCCTCAAGTTATCTATGGGTATGAACACCAGTGAGAGGGTTTCCAAGAATCTATGTGGTTGGATGATCTTTAACAATCCTTTGTTCAGAATCAGTTTGATTAGATGAAGTATTAGGTTTATCAATTACAAGAACTTCATCATTATCTGAACTTGAATAGGTGTGCTTAAGTGATCATCAATGACCACATTGATGGATTCTTGAATCACACCGGTCCTTTTGTTTAGAACCCTATAAGCTCGATTGTTTAAAGAATATCCTAGAAAGATCCCTTCATCACTTTTCGTATCAAACTTTCTCAAATTTTCACAATTTCATAAAATATAGCACTTGCTGCCAAAAACTCGAAAGTATTTGACTGTAAGCTTTTTATTGAACCACATTTCGTAAGACGTTTTATTATTACCTTTACTAGTGTAAACCCAGTTAATAATATAGCAAGCTGTATTGACTGCTTCAGCCCAAAGGTTCTTAGAGAGCTTCATACTATTCAACATGACATTAGCCATTTCTTGAAGCACTCTATTTTTCCTTTCAACTTTCCATTTTGTTGCGGAGTTTTAGGCACTGAAAATTCATGTAATATTCCCTGGTCGTTACAGAACTTCTCAAAACTACTATTCTCAAATTCAGATCCATGATCACTACGAATCTTACTGACTTGAGAACCTTTTTCAGTTTGAATTCTTTTAAGAACCTTTTTTACTTTTTCAAAGGTTTCTGATTTGTCCCTTAAGAAAACTACCGATATATATCTGGTAAAGTCATCTACAGTTACCAAGATATATCTTTTGCTACCTCGACTTTTCATCATGGTAGGTCCTACTAGGTCCATATGGAGAAGCTCGAGTGGTCTTGATGTGGTATTGGAATTCACCTTTTTGAATGAGTTTCTTGTTTGTTTGCTAATCTGGCATTCACCACATATTTTATCTAATTTTTTGTAGTTTGGGTAAACCTCTTATAAGTTCCCGTTTGCTCAATCTATATAGATTTCGGTAGTGTACATGTCCAAGATGTTTGTGCCATAAGTCAGTCTCATCTGTATGGACCATGTAACATGATTGATTAGATGAGCTGGATTTGCTAACAATATAGCAGTTTTCAGACGTTCTACGTCCAGTTAGTATTACTGAACCCTTGTTGTTTAGAATCTCACATCTTTGATTAGAAAACCGTACACTATGGTTATTGTTGCATATTTGAGATACGCTAAGCAAGTTATGTTTTAGATCTTCAACATATAAAACATTTTAAAACAAATGAAGGTTATAGAGTTGAACAGTACCTTGGCCCATAATCTTATAATTGCTACCATCTCCAAAGGTGACTGAACCGTCAGTCATGTCTTTAAGATCGGTGAATAAAGCCTCATCGTGTAACGCCCTAAAATTCGGGGGTCGAGCATAACTCAGCTCCCGAGTTTCAAAACATCACTTATGTAACATATTTAATGCTAGATGTATGTTGTCTGTAAGAGTACATAAAACATGGAATAGATTAAGCCAAACTACAAACATAATTCAAGGATAAGTGAAAGATGCAAGCGGAAGACTTAAAGAAGCACATGTGTACATGTGCAAGTCCCTGAAACATGTATACATGCCAGGTCATACTTACAAGTGTTGCTTTCAAAAGTACAAGTATTAAATGATATCATCTACTACAATTACAAAGAAAACCTAGAATCCCCGCATATCAGGACATGGCTCACATGAACCCGCCTGAGAACTGCATAAAAGAAAACGCGGCCTCATCATCCTCGAACTCCTGCTCTGCCTTAGGGGTTGCGTCATCATCTGCATCTAAGACAGAGTCTGGTTGGTGTTGAAACACCATCCCAGAACGTGGGAGTGAGTGATCAACTCAGTGGAACCATACAGTAAAAGTTAACATGATATCAAGTCAATCAAGCAGTAATGATAAGGAAATACAATTAAACAAGTCTAAAGTACTCTTGTTAATGCAAGGATGTATGTATAAATGATGCATGCCCTCGCCTGCACTCCCTCAGCGTCTTCATCTTACGTTACGCATGACAAACTCCCGCAGTGCCAACGACTTCTACGCACATGCAATGCGGTGCATGAACATGATTACCAAGTGGTTATTAGTCCTTTTCGTACAGTAGGATTGGGAAGCTAAGGTACCTTCCTCATATCAATTTTCACACAGTGATCCATTCTAGGGTCGTTAGTCCTAGGCCATTTCATACGATCATATGGTTCTAGGTCGCTGCAAAGGGCTCGTCACCAATCAATGCATGCCTATCATACCTTCGTTACTACTCTAAGGCTCATCGCCTTAATGCAGTATCAAGGTATGATCGAGGTCACTACAAAGGGCTCGTCACCAATCAATGTAGGCCGACAGCACGAATATAGTGTCCCATACCACCATAATCGGCTCACGAGTCTTATGTGCTCACTGGTCACTACGGGGAGGCTCGTCACCCCAACATAGGCCGACAGCTCGACGACGGGGTCCCATACCACCATGTTCGGCTCATGAGTCTTAGCGGATCAAGGTACAACGGTTAACAGGATTTCATCGGTAAGTTTGGTACCCGAAATTCAAACAATAGCGTCCATACATGGTGAACATACATCGGACAATCGGGTTACTTGACGAACTCGACTAGCACTACCGCACGTTGGGTTGAACGACATAGAGTGCGCAAACACTCCGTGTGGCCAAACCACTGCCGACAACTCTAATACGACTCGGGTTCGTCAAATTACGTCCTTCGTGGTGAAAGCAACCTCAACCAGGAACTTAAGGCCGATTACCGATTTCCTGGACTATTTCATAGTCCCAAACACATTCCATTATAACAAATATGCATATACAATTTAGAACATTAATGGAACAACAATTCAAATCATGTAGTATGTGAGCATTTGAAGAATATCAACTTAACATGGATTTACACATAAGTAATACTTGAAGTTAAACAACAAAGAATGTGACTTGCATGTAGGAAATCATACACACCAATAGGAGAGTTGAGAATCGCTTCTCAACGCCCGCAAATAGGATAATATATTACACTTTAGACCATTCAGACATTTCTACAAACACTTAGACTACATAGTTCAACATACATGATGTATGTTGGGATACAAGCATTCAGACAATTCCTTTTGCCAAGGAGTTGACACACATACAACTAGCATAAGTACATGACAAATAATCATGCAAACACTTATTCATATTTTATACGTATACGATACTTCCTACATATCATAGAATACACAAATCTCAATATAACACATACATATCAGGAACGCAAAATAAACATAGCATTTGGCATGTGAAATTTCACCCACAACAATAATAAATCATTATCTGACATTGAAAGCCTTGAAAACCATAACCTATACGAATATAGTCTGCACCTTAAACTAGAAAGAGCACACCGAACTGATTCAGACGATATGTCTTCGTCAATGGCGACTAGATAACCTAAGGCAAGAATAGAAATGAGCTACATCAACACATAGATTATTCTAAGCTCTAAACAGATTAGGGTTAGATTAACTTACCCAAGGATGAACTTAGAATCGTCGGAATAACGATTCAAAAGTGATGGTTTAAGGATGCAGGGAAATAAGAAAGAATCTCTAATGATTCACCAACTTCTCTCTTACTTTCTCTCTCTTTTCCTCTCTCTTTCTTAGCTAGGGTTAGGAAATTCGTATGGAAAAGAGAGTGAGGGTTTTAAGGTCTTTATATAGGCCTAAAATAGATGAAAATAGCCCCAGGGCCAAGGTATACTTAGGTTATAACCAAATCAGGCCTATCTCGATCCAACGGAACACTTCTGGTGGTCATTTCTCCACGTGCGGTCGGACTTAAGCTCACTGGCCATGGATCTAGGTCAGACTGAGTTTTCATACCAATCGGATTTACAGATCAGCTGTGGCGAACCACTCTCAATTCAACAGTCACCGAAACTCGATCAGGTCCACAAGCACTATGACATGCCTGGGCCATCTTCCCTGATCCGAGGGTGAAATTGGGTCAGAATCCAATGGTCAGATTGCTTAAAATCGTCGCGCAAGCGACACGACTCAGATTTCATAAAATTATATTTAATTTCTCACCGTTCTCACCCTCTTCACTCCGGACTCAAGCAAATCGACTCAGGACATCATCTGGACTTGATTTCTGAGGTGATGGTCAAGCCCAACAAGGTGACCATAACTGTTTAAGATCATCACTATCGGACTTTCGACGTGCGGTCCAGGTCCGATCCAAAAGTTCTAAAAATTCCCAAGAGCAACTGGATTTAGTGTTGAATCCCAGATTTCAGAGTAACATAGCGCTAACGATTCTGCAGGTTTTGAGTCTTGCAGATTAAATTTAAAGTGATTGATGCTAATTTCACAAGCAATCGAGTTTAGCGCTAATTAACCCATAAATAACTTCTCAAGAATCTGAGGTAGTACTCGGGTCTTAGCACAAAATTTTCTGGGTCATTACAATCTACCCCCCTTAAAAAAAATTTATCCTCGAAATTCGTACCTTCACATACTCCTCAAGGATCTGAGGGTAGCTCTTTCTGACCTCAGATTTAGTCTCCCAAGTAGCCTCTTCTTCACTATGATGTGTCCACAATACTTTCACAAGAGGGATGACCTTGCTACGCAATACCTGCTCCTTCCTGTCTAGAATACGTGTCGGTCGCAGTACATATGTGGCATCCTCGCTCAACTGCACCTTCTCCCAACTGATAATATGCGAATGATCAGGAACGTACTTCTTCTGCATAGAAACATGAAATATGTTATGCACGCCCGCAAGTGGTGTGGGCAAAGCAAGGCGGTACGCTACCACTCCCACTCGATCCAGTATTTGAAATGGACCAATAAATCTCAGTGTGAGCTTTCCCTTCTTACCAAACCGTAGAACTCCCTTCATAGGGGAAACTTTAAGAAATACATGGTCTCCAACCTCAAACTCAAGCGGTCGTCGCCTCATATCAGTATAACTCTTCTGCCTGCTCTGGGCTGTCAGAAGTCGACGTCAAATAATGTCAACTTTCTCTGAAGTCGCCTGCACCAACTCCGGCCAATCAAACTGCGCTCACCAACTTCTGCCCAGCAATGCGGTGCTCTGCACGAGCGACCATATAATGCCTCGTAAGGAGCCATGCTGATACTCGCTTGGAAACTGTTATTATACGCGAACTCTACATAAGGGAGACAATCATCCCAACTATCCTTGAAATCCAAAACACAAGCTTGCAACATATCTTCCAGAACTTGATTCACACGTTCCGTCTGCCCATCTGTCTGCGGATGAAACGCGATGTTAAACTTCAATTTCATACCCATCGCTTCTTGGATACGAGTCCAGAAGATAGATGTGAAACGTGTGTCTCTATCAGACACAATCTCCAAGGGAACTCCATGCAGACGTACAATCTCCTTGATGTATAACCTAGCCAACTCGTCTGCAGAGTTTGTGACTCTGATCGGTAAGAAATGAGCTGACTTCGTCAATCAGTCGACGATCACCCAAATAGAGTCATGTCCCTTCCTCGTTCTCGGTAGCCTTGAAATAAAATCCATAGAGATGAAGTCCCACTTCCATTCTGCTATGGGCATGGGCTGAAGCAGCCCAGGAGGTCGGTGATGCTCTGCCTTGACCTGCTGGCACGTAAAACAATGAGATACGAACTTAGCAATGTGAACCTTCATGTTGTCCTACTAATAAGATCTTCTCATATCTTGATACATCTTCGTGCTACCTGGATGCATTGCAAGCTTAGAATTATGGGCTGACTCGAGAACCTCCCGTCTCAAGGCAGGAATGTCTGGGACACATAGCCGGCCACGAAATCGTAGGCCCCCATCTAAACTAACACTCCATTCGGAGTCCTCATCTGTACCAACCCACTCTCTTATCTTTGCCAAAAGCTCATCATCTACCTGAGCTGTAACGATCCTCTCGTCAATGAGGGGTAGTACACGAATGTGTGCGATAAGCTCATACGGCTCTTCCACTGTAAGTTTCTGCTCAAAGTCTCATACAAACTCCAACATGTCCCACTCTACTATCATTAGCGGAGCCGCAAACTCTATAGCCTTCTTGCGACTCAACGCGTCTGCCACAAGGTTCGCCTTGCCCGGATGGTAAGAGACATCGAACTTAAAGTCTTTCAATGTTTCCATCCATCGGCGTTGCCTCATATTCAAGTCACGCTACGTGAAGATATACTTAAGGCACTTGTGGTTGCAGAAGAGCTCGATCTCCTCTTCATAAAGGTAATGTCTCCAGAGCTTTAGTGCAAAAATGATAGCTGTCAACTCTAGGTTGTGTGTCGGATAATTTTCTTCGTGTTTCCTCAACTGTCTCGAAGCATGTGTAATCACCCTGTCCTTCTACATAAGACACAACTCAGACCAACGCGAGAGGCGTCAGTATATATCATATACTTAACCCCTTGCTCTAGCAATACTAGCACAGGGGCGGACGTCAGCTTGTCCTTTAGTTCTTGAAAAGGTATCTCTGTCCTCTCTTTCCAAGCAAACTTCAAATCTTTCCGTGTCAACTGAGACAACGGTCTAGCTATCTTCAAGAAGTCTCGTATGAAGCATCGATAATAGCTTGCTAGACCCAGAAAGCTTCTCACCTCAGTAACTGAACCAGGCTGCTTCCAGTCCTGAACTGTAGCTACCTTAGCAAGATCGACAGTTATCCCTTCCTTGGACACCACATGTCTTAGGAACTTGACTTCCTCTTTCCAGAAATCACATTTCTTGAACTACGCAAAAAGCTGATTCTTCCTGAGAGTATCCAAGACCGCTCTTAAGTGCTCCTCGTGCTCTTCCCGACTCGCAGAGTATATCAAAATGTCATCGATAAAGACAATGACGAATCGGAACAAGAATGGCCGAAATACCCTATTCATCAGATCCATAAACACGACCGGTGCATTCGTAAGACTGAACGACATCACAAGGAACTCATAATGGCCAAAGCTAGTCCTGAAGGCGGTCTTCTGCACGTCCTCATTCTTGATGTGCAACTAGTGATACCCTGACTGTAGATCAACCTTCGAAAAGTACCGTGCCCCCTTCAATTGATCAAATAAATCATCGATCCTGGGCAAGGGATACTTGTTCTTCACAATCACCTGATTCAACCTACGATAATCAATACATAATTACAAGGAACCATCCTTCTTCTTCACAAACAGAACAGGTGCTCCCCAAGGAGACACACTAGGCCGAATAAAACCCAAATTCAACATGCCATCTATCTGCTTCCTTAATTCCTCCATTTCACTTGGAGGCATACGATAGGTGGGCAAAGAAATGGGTGCCGCACCAGGCATGAGATCGATAGTAAAATCAATCTCATGCTGAAGGGGTAATCTAGGAATCGACTCAAACACATCTTCAAAATCCTGAACTACAGGTGTGCTTTCAAACGTCGATCTAGCAATACTCTCCAACAGAGAAGTATAATATCCAAGACGAAAAGGGTAACTGACCTGAACTGGGAAAGTAACTGTCTCGCCCTCAGGTCCATGGATTGACACCGACCTAGCTTCACAATTAATCTCTGCCCGTATCTTCGTGAGCCAATCCATACCCATAATGACTTCGTAATGGTAAAGAGGTGCGACAAAAAGGTCAACAAGAATCGATCCACTCCTTAGATCAATCAAATAATCCATACAATGCTTGTTCATAGCAGAGGAGATCCCTATAGCAGTAGTGAGCGTCATTCCCTTCATAGTAACAATGCCCAAACTTAGGCGCCCAACTGCCATATACGATATAAGAGAGGTAGTGGACCCTGTATCCACCAACATAGAAATGAGAATACCATGGATGTGAGCAGTAACCTCAAAGGATCTCGGCACTAAGTCAGCCACAGGTGCTTCAGCTGAGAGCACGTGAACTCGAGCCTGCTGCTGGCAATTCAGTGGAGGAACCATGGGCTGCTGAGGTGGCCTGAAGCGAGGTACAGAAGGTCTGAAGGATGGATGAGCTAGCGCTGAACGAAGAGGTGGGGGTGATATAACTTGAGGCATCGGACGGCTGATCCTCTGCGGTGGAGTAAATCCACTATCCTGCATACGTGAAAATCAAGTGCGATCCGAATGCCCCATCTTCTCACATTACGAACAGCGAAAATTAGATCGCACCTGCTGAGCGGGCGGCGCTGAATGCCTCGGAGGAGAATCTGCCTATGGCCTCTTGCCAAGAAATGGTGCACTTTAAAAGTTAGGTCGTGGTCTGGGAACCATAGGTGCTCGCATATGGGACGACCTGTCCTCGTCCTGCTCAGCTCACAGGGACATGCTCACCAACTCCGCATAGGAAGATATGCTAGCACAACACATATTTTATCGGATCTCAGGCCTCAACCCCTCAGAAAAACTCCGCATCCGCATCAGCTGATCACCCAGAAGCAAAGGAGCATAGCGACCCAGCTCAGTAAATCGGTTCTCATACTCTGTCACCGACATCCCTCCCTGACGGAGGTGAAGGAACTCACTCTCCTTCTCGTGTCGGTACATAACCGGAAAATACTTCTCGTGAAAGCGTGCCTCAAACGCCTGACACGTCCATTCAAACCCTTCCGCAATAGTACGAAGAACACTGTCCCACCATAAACTGGCCTCCTTCTCAAACATGAAGGAGGCAAGCTTGACCTGCTCAACCTCAGAACAGTGCAGCGGCCTCAGCATCTTAGAGATGCAATCAATCCAGTACTCCACCTCCTCGGGTCTATGAGAACCCGTAAATGTGGGAGGTCGTAAGCGCTGGAATCGCTCAAATGTGCCGCTCGCACTAGCGCTCCCAGATGGGTGCATAGGTAAAGCAGGTGGAGTCGCCCCCATCGACTGAGCAAAGATGCCAGCTATGGAAGACAAAAACTGTTGCTGCTGCTGCTGCTGAATCTGCTGCTACTGCATCAACAACATCATCTAACCTATCAGGAGGCAGAGCAGACGAAGATGCATACGGCATCGACGCAGATGCACGATTCGGCTCAAGAACAGAAGACGTGACTGGAGGAGCCATAGGTGGAATCACAGGTGTCGGCCTAGTAACGGGGCCAGTAGCTGGCTGAGAGTCCAGCCCAACACCAATATGAGACGGGCTCAACTGTGGATCCGTCTGGCTATCGCCTAGGGGAGAAACCTCGGCAAGCGACTCGACCAAAGAGAGACGGGCCGAAGTCTTCGATCCCTTATGAGGCATACCCTACATTCAACAGAGAATGCACCCTGTGAGATCCAACATTCACATAATCCACCCACACAGCATTTACATCACAACTCAAAGATGACAACATACATTCCATTTAACAAAATTGTCGCAATACAAGAAGTGCAACATTACATGAATCGCGATAAAGAAAGCATGTGAACTAAAACATCTAAAACTTCAAACAATAAATAACTTCCAACTACTATGCCAACAATGGCTACACACAAAAAGAAACAACAAACAGAGCAAAGGACGACTACAACTGCAACTACTCATCGAAATCAGGAGATATAGGCGGGGCACCCTTATCCTATAGACAACACAGGATAGACTTCAGAGTTCGAGTCACCTTTTTGAACGTGTGCTTCACGAGGCCTCGAAGATCCATAATATCCTGGCGTAGAACAGCCTGACCCTCCTCAAGCCAAGCAATACGGGCATCCCTAGCAGCCTGATCTGCACTCTGCTCTGGTGCCACAGGAGGAGAACTCTCACTCGTATCCTGGGCCTCTACCTCTTCCTCGTCCTGCTCTTCTTCTTCTTCTATCTCAGCTCCACCCTTGCCATAACTCTCTTCCTCATCGCTCTTTGTCTCATCCTCACTTTCTGAGGCTTGTCGTCGACGAGGCTTAATGTTCATCTGATTTAGGGTCGTCTCATTAATGTAGCGAACAAGTACTGACTTTTCTGCTCCAAGCCTATAGCCAAACTCATGTGCAAGCTTACAAATGAGTCGGCCAAATGGGAGTGATTCGGTCCTCCTATTCGAACGAGCAATAAGGATAATCTGACGCAAGATGTACGTTGGCACACAAAGCTTCTCTCATTGCCCCACTTGATATAGGAAATCTACCATCAGGCACGTACACTCGCTGCGGTTGCTCCACCTTAGATAAACATTAAATGTGCACATGTGGTGAAGCAAGCAGAAGTCGTCCGTCATGTTGGTAGCTAGAGGGCTTCTATTAGGCTGCCATTCGACCAGACGACCACACAGGAACCACGTACGGCGATCCCTCTCATGCGCACTACTCAGATTCTTCTCACTGGCATGCACCTCACCAAGTGGCACATTCAGGAGTCAGGATATCAAAGCGACGTTGACCGTGGCCTCCCGATCTCTCCCGCAAGGGATCTTAAACTGTAGAGGCTCCAACGAGGGATCACGAATGAGGGCATAAAAAGCTCAAATAGTGCTCGCGTTGGCGCGATATTCACCCTCAAACAAGGGACACCAACCGGCCCCTTCCAGGCGCTCCAACAAGAGAAACTCGCCAAATAGCCGCAGATCTACATGAGCCTCAAAAAGGACCCTACGGCCTTTATAGACTCCATGAAATAGCTACGCCAACAAGGTTCTTCTAATGGGAGCTTGAGGATCAAGGTCCCGCTTGGTCTGAAACTCACTGGTGGCAGTCGTGCTCACCGCGGCACCTCTCAGCCTTCGTGCACGGGTTGGGCGGCTAGGCCCGGCTTCATCAATGGGTGCTCTCTTCTTCCCCATCAAAGAGATAAAGGTGGAGATGGAAAATATGGCCGTAACAAACTCAAATAAGGCCATGGAAAATGAGAGAAATGGGAGAAATGGGAAGAATGGTGAGGCTACCACACACTTGAGATCCCAAAGAAGGATTTGAGAGCTCAAATGAGAGGGAAAAGGAGTGAAAACAGCAATGAAGATGGGGTTTTGAAATGTAGGATGGGGATGCACGAAAATGAAGAAAGGAAAGGGTTTAGAGGGAGGTTTTTATGGGGTTTTGAGAGAGACTTGAAGAAAAGGAAAGCTTGGAGGCTGAGTTTGTGAAGGAAATAGGGTTTAAAAGGGTTTAAAATCGAGCAATCCTGATTAAGTGGGCCACACAAGACCCCTTGAGAGTCGGCCCTAGCCAGCCCGCCCGGCCTGGCCTGTTGGGTGGTGAGGTCATCGCCGGTCTCTAGACAATCTGGTGATGACTCGCCATTTGGGTGAGGTCCTCCTGGCCCCCTAGGTCCAAAATGATGTGGGTCCCCCTGGAATTGCCCCGATCGGGCCCTTAGTCTGATTCGACGCATACTGGGCCACTAGGAATAGAATCTGATGCAGATTCAAGTTTACAGACATTTTAAGGGCTGAGATTGGAAGATAAACCATCTAAATGCGTCAATGGATGGTCTAGAAGAGATTTTGGGTCGCTTTGTGTGATCAGGAGTGCGTACAGACTCGATCTCGACGATCGTTTTCAGTAAACTTTCGCCAATAGAAGCAACAGAAATACATACACAAATTCTACAATAAATTCGCACCCTCCTACACTAAGGTGGCAACAGCGTGCAGTGTGTGACCATAACCCAGGTCCGGTTTAATCCAATTCATGCTCTGATACCAACTTGTAACGCCCTAAAATTCGGGGGTCGAGCATAACTCAGCTCCCGAGTTTCAAAACATCACTTATGTAACATATTTAATGCTGGATGTATGTTGTCTGTAAGAGTACATAAAACATGGAATAGATTAAGCCAAACTGCAAATATAATTCAGGGATAAGTGAAAGACGCAAGCGGAAGACTTAAAGAAGCATATGTGTACATGTCCAAGTCCCTGAAATACATATACATGCCAGATCATACTTACAAGTGTTGCTTTCAAAAGTACCAGTATTAAATGATATCATCTACTATAATTACAAAGAAAACCCAAAATCCCCACATATCAAGACATGGCTCACATGAACCCGCCTGAGAACTGTATAAAAGAAAACGCAGCCTCATCATCCTCGAACTCCTACTCTACCTCAGGGGTCGCATCATCATCTGCATCTAAGATAGAGTCTAGTTGGTGTTGAAACACCGTCCCAGAACGTGGGAGTGAGTGATCAACTCAGTGGAACCATACAGTAAAAGTTAACATGATATCAAGTCAATCAAGCAGTAATGATAAGGCAATACAATTAAACAAGTCTAAAGTACTCTTGTTAATGCAAGGATGTATGTATAAATGATGCATGCCCTCGCCTGCACTCCCTCAGCGTCTTCATCTTACATTACGCATGACAAACTCCCGCAGTGCCAACGACTTCTATGCACATGCAATGCGGTGCATGAACATGATTACCAAGTGGTTATTAGTCCTTTTCATATAGCAGGATTGGGAAGCTTGGGTACCTTCCTCATATCAATTTCCACATAGTGATCCATTCTAGGGTCGTCAGTCCTAGGCCATCTCATACGATCATATGGTTCTAGGTGGCTGCAAAGGGCTCGTCACCAATCAATGCACGCCTATCATACCTTCATTACTACTCTAAGGCTTGTCACCTTAATGCAGTATCAAGGTATGCTCGAGGTCACTACAAAGGGCTCGTCACCAATCAATGTAGGCCGACAACACGAATATAGTGTCTCATACCACCATAATCGGCTCATGAGTCTGGTGTGCTCACTGGTCACTACGAGAAGGCTCGTCACCCTAGCGTAGGCCGACAGCTTGACCACGGTGTTCCATACCACCATGTCCGACTCATGAGTCTTAGCGGATCAAGGTACAATGGTTAACGGGATTTCATCGGTAAGTCTGGTACCCTAGATTCAAACAATAGCGTCCATACATAGTGAAAATACATCGGATAATCGGGTTACTTGACGAACTCGACTAGCATGAGTGCACGTTGGGTTGAACGACATAAAGTACGCAAACACTCCGTGTGGCCAAACCACTGCCGACAACTCTAATACGACTCGGGTTCGTCAAATCACGTCCTTCGTGGCGAAAGCAACCTCAGCCACGAACTCAAGGCCGATTACCGATTTCTTGGACTATTTCATAGTCCCAAACACATTCCATTATAACATATATGCATATACAATTTAGAACAGTAATGGAACAACAATTCAAATCATGTAGTATGTGAGCATTTGAAGAATATCAACTTAACATGGATTTACACATAAGTAATACTTGAAGTTAAACAACAAAGAATGTGACTTGCATGTAAGAAATCATACACACTAATAGGAGAGTTGAGAATCGCTTCTCAACGCTCGCAAATAGGATAATATATTACACTTTAGACCATTCAGACATTTCTACAAACACTTAGACTACATAGTTCAACATACATGACGTATGTTGGGATACACGCATTTGGACAATTCCTTTTGCCAAGGAGTTGACACACATACAACTAGCACAAGTACATGACAAATAATCATGCAAACACATGTTCATATTTTATATGTATACGATACTTCCTACATATCATAGAATACACAAATCTCAATATAACACATACATATCAGGAACGCAAAATAAACATAGCATTTGGCATGTGAAATTTCACCCACAACAATAATAAATCATTATCTGACATTAAAAGCCTTGAAAACCATAACCTATACGAATATAGTCTACAACTTAAACCAGAAAGAGCACACCGAACTGATTCAGACGATATGTCTTCGTCAACGGCGACTAGATAACCTAAGGCAAGAATAGAAATGAGCTACATCAACACATAGACTATTCTAAGCTCTAAATAGATTAGGGTTAGATTAACTTACCCAAGGATGAACTTAGATTCGCCGGAATAACGATTTAAAAGTGATGGTTTAAGGATGCAGTGAAACAAGAAAGAATCTCCAATGATTCACCAACTTCTCTCTTACTTTCTCTCTCTTTTCCTCTCTCTTTCTTAGCTAGGGTTAGGAAATTCGTATGGAAAAGAGTGTGAAGGTTTTAAGGTCTTTATATAGGCCTAAAATAGATGAAAATAGCCCCAGGGCCAAGGTATACTTAGGTTATAACCAAATCAGGCCTATCTCGATCCAACGGAACACTTCTAGTGGTCCTTTCTCCATGTGCGGTTGGACTTAAGCTCACTGACCATGGATCTAGGTCAGACTGAGTTTTCATACCGATAGGATTTACAGATCAGCCATGGTGGACCACTCTTAATTCAACGGTCACCGAAACTCGATCAGGTCCACAAGCACTATGACATGCCTGGGCCATCTTCCCTGATCCGAGGGTGAAATTGGGTCAGAATCCAACGGTCAGATTGCTTAAAATTGTCGCGCAAGCGACAAGACTCAGATTTCATAAAATCATATTTAATTTCTCACCGTTCTCACCCTCTTCACTCCGGACTCAAGCAAATCGACTCAGGACATCATCTGGACTTGATTTCTGAGGTGATGGTCAAGCCCAGTAAGATGACCATAACTGTCTAAGATCAATGCTATCAAACTTTCAACACGCGGTCCAGGTCTGATCCAAAAGTTCTAAAAATTCTCAAGAGCAACTGGATTTAGCGTTGAATCCCAGATTTCAGAGTAACATAGTGCTAACGATTCTACAGGTTTTGAGTCCTGTAGATCAAATTTAAAGTGATTGATGCTAATTTTACAAGCAATCGAGTTTAACACTAATTAACCCACAAATAACTTCTCAGGAATCTGAGGTAGTACTCGGGTCTTAGCACAAAATTTTCCTGGTCATTACATATTGCCTGTCATATGCCTAGAGCATCCACTATCTAGGTACCACTTAGAATGGCTTGTTGCTTTGAAAGCGGTGTGGGCAACCAAGCAAGTGACCTTTGGAACCCATTTCATAACCATTTTGGGTTTAGGAGGATAGCAGGTCTTCTTACGATTGTAAGAGTTATAAGTATGACCTAGTGAGTTAGACTTTAGAAGCTCCTTAAGTAGATCAACTATCTTTTCTGCCAAAAGACTTTGGTTTTGCTTTTTATAGTAGATATGTCTTTTAGGTTTTTTAAAAGACTTAAAGTTTTTAGAAAACATTTGATCTTTCCCTTTTGAGTTCAAGATCTCTCCCTTTACAAACGTGGGACAAGTATTCTTCGGTTTAGGAGGAACACTCTTGTCCTAGCCCAGACTGGATCGATCGCCACATTTTCTCGATCCAGATAAGAGTTTTTCTAATTTAGGATCACCTTGGGCATATTTCCAGGTTTCCTTTAAACTGAAGAGAGAAGAGACTTCATGTTTTAGTTGTTCATTTTCAGATTTAAGATTTTCAAACTGGGAGGTTTTAAACTCTAAATCGCATTTTGTCTTTTCAAAACAGTCTGAAATATGGGACTTTTCTAAAACAAGAGATTCATAAATTTCTTTGAGTTTAGAAAATTTCTCTTTTTGAAGTTTTAATTTCACAGCAATTTTACAACTTTCCTTGTATAGGGCATTATGAGCATCTTGAAGATCATCTTCATTTTCATATTCACTATTCAGATTTTCTTCATTAGTGAGTCATCATTATCTGAAAAAGTGAATTTGGCTAGAGTCATAAGGGCCTTAACATCACACCCTGATTCAGTTTCAGAATCTTCTGATTCAGAAGTGACTTTAGAATCAGAGGACTCATCCCAAGTAGTCATCATACTTTTCTTTTTTGACTTGTCCTTATTAGGACATTTGTTAGCCAAATGCCCATTCTCATGGCAGTTGTAACATTGACTGTCTTTTAAAGATTTTCTAATTTTAGATTTAGATTTCTTTTTATCAAATGCTTTTTGAAAATCAATCCTCTTCTTACTTTTAAAAATTTTATAAAATCTCTTTGCTAAAAGAGTCATATCATCCTCAGAGTTTTTTAAATCTGAGTTTAAATTATTTTCAAAAGTTTTTAAAGCAATAGATTTACCTTTTGGAGCTTTAAAGGTTAACTCATAAGTTTGTAATGAGCGAACTAATTCCTCAACCTTCATATTGTCCGTATCATAAAGTTCCTGGATTGCGATTACTTTAGAATTGAACCGTTCAGGAAGTGAGTGTAGTATTTTAGCACATATCTTGCTTTCAGGAATTTTATCGCCTAGACCCCACATAGAGTTTAAAATGTCATTTAATTTGGTATAGAAGTCCATGAACATTTCATTTTCTTCCATACGTATTTCCTCAAATTTAGTTATGAGGATTTGTATCTTAGATTTCTTGACAATTGAAGCACCCCCGTGTGTCATTTCCAATATATCCCAAGCATGTTTTGCAGAATCACAAGATATAATTCTTTTAAATTCATCTGGTGATAGTGCACAAGTAATTGCATTTAGTGCTTTGGCATTTGCACTACTCTCAGTTTTCTGAAGTGTGGTCCAAGAGAAATATGGTGTAATTTACATAGATTTTGAACCATCAATCCCGGTTACTTCAGTGGTAGGAGGGGTCCATTCATTCACTGTGGATAGCCACACACTTTCATCCATGGATTTCAGGAAGATCTTCATCATGGATTTCCAATAGGCATAGTTGGAGCCATCAAAGGGTGGAGGCCTAGTGACTGATAGGCTATCAAAATTTGACATCTTTTATATAGCTGAGATCGTTAATTCAGGAATTAAATCCAAATAAAAAGCAATGAGAGCGAGCTATTAGGCTCTGATACCACTTGAAATGGCCAAGCTATATGTCCTAGAGGGGAGGTGAATAGGACTATGCCAAATTTTAAGATAAATACAACAAAATATGAAACAAAGAATAGATAGCTCTATACACCAATCACAGTATAGGAATGGAATGCAACCTAAAATAGAGAAAATGGAAACACAAATTATTCTAAGGACAACCTTACACCAAAAACCAAAGTTTATGGTAGAACAACCTTATTTCTAGAACAAATAGAGAAACAGAAGCACAATGTAATAAAGAGATAGCAAAAATATAATGCTGAAATGTAAATCTAAATTATTACAACATTCCCACTGTGCTTGAAATGTAAAATTTACAACATTCACATCCACACATACATTCCACAATTCTGAATGATAAAAGATAGGAAATATAAATCACACATTCACAACACAAAGAATTATAGTGGTTCCCCTGTGTGTTCACCAACTGTTAAACAACAGCCACACAGAATGCTACTCCACTCCTAATATCCTCACACAGGGGATATTAGCGTTCACTATCAAATAGGTTTTCACAGGTTCACCCAAAACCTTCATAATTATGTTTTTTTCAAAGGGCTTACACAATTCAGAAACCCTCACTTTTGAGTTTTCTGACTCTCCTCAGATAACCAACAACTTTGAGATTTTTCTGGCTTAACCTCAAATAAAACCAAAACAATGTAATTTACACAAATTGTAAAATACTTGATTTTCTCCTTCGTTGTAGCAGCCCAAAAGAACCAAGTTGGAGTAGAGATTTCATTGCCAAAGTTCAATATCCAATACTCACTTTATAATGGTTCTAGGTTCTAATAGATTTTAAATTCAAACAAAAAGGCTAGCTCTAATTGATTTTGATTCCAGAAAAAGGAAAACAACAATTCCACTTTTTAGATTAGATTGGAATGCAAGAAACAAAATCAATTAACAAAGCTAAAGAAAGAGAATATTAATTATGCACACATAGCTTAAATGGAGCATCAACTTATCTCTCAAAAGACCGAATTAAATTAACTTGAATTGCTTCTTTTATTTTGAGATTTGTGCTCTATTTATAGATGAGCAAATCACACCATCGACTGGTCTAAGGACCTCTACGACTGATCATAGAACCAACAGATATTTGAAAAATTTGGGCGCGATAAGATTTGGCAGTTTTACGACTGGTCGTAGGTGGTCTACGTCTTGTCGTGGGTCTCCTACGACTGGTCGTAGGTTTCACACGACTAGTCGAAGCAAATCGAATTTCAGCGCTGTACATTGAGTCGTAGCTTTACGATAGGTCAAAGATACAGTCGACACTGTACCTACGACTGGTCGAACAGTCCCTAGGACTAGTCGAAGCCTAATAGAAAATTTTCAATTTTTATAACAAACTTATGACTGATCCATGAATTTCTTAGACAGGTCGAAGTAGTGATAGGACTAGTCGAACAAAGTCCAAGACTAGTCTTAGAACAGACCAAACTCACTTATAGAAAATATATGAATTATGTATCTAAAATGACCTACTATAAAGGTCAACCTAAGGTCAGTCATACCTCAGGAGTGAAGTAAGGACATTGAAACTTTAGAGACAAGTGACCTTTGAAAGTAGTGAAGCTTGAAGTCTTGATGGAGCTCAAACTTGAAAGCTTCTTACGATCTTGAGGTAGAACTTGAAAGCTTCTTGAGATTCTTGACTTGTGAACAGTGCTTGTCAATCTAAGTTGATCTTGAGTAGAGCATTATTCTTCACAGATGCAAGCTTCATAACAGTGTCTTTGGCACCACAAATTTGATAACACAAAGGGCTATAAACTATGGCACTTACAGATTTTCATCATAAGTTTAATTACTACTGTCTGAGGAAGTGACTTTAGCTAGAGTCATTAAGGCCTTGACCTCATTAGTAAACTCGGGTTCATAATCATCTGACTCAAAAGAAGCTTCAGAGTAAGACGATTTATCATATGTGACCAACATACCTTTCTTCTTCGGTTTATCCCTCTTTGAACATTTGTTTGCTAGCTAACGGTATTCATGGTAGTTAAAACATTGGTTGTCTTTATTAGATTTCTAATTTTTAGATCTAGTCCTTTTCTTTTCAGAAGGCTTTTAAAAATCTACCCTCTTTTTGCTTTTAAAATTTTTATAAAACTTCTTGGCTATTAGTGTCATACCATCTTCAGAATTTTCACAATCAGAATTACTAGTATTATTTTGAGAAATATTTTTAAAAGACTTAAGGGCTATGGATTTACCTTTAGGAGCCTTAAAATTTAACTCATAGGTTTGTAAAGAACCAACAAGCTCTTCAACCCTCATATTAGCCGTAACACAAAGTTCCTGAATAACAGTGACCTTAAAATTGAACCTATCAGGCAATGATCGCAGTATCTTTGCACAAAATTTACTTTTTGGGATACTATCACCAAGACCCCATATAGAGTTGACTATGTCATTTAATTTAGTATAGAAGTCCATGAAAGTTTCACTTTCTTCCATATGTATTTACTCAAACCGAGAGGTGAGGATTTGAAGTTTAGATTTCTTAACTATAGTCGTACCCTCTTGTGTCATTTCTAGAATGTCACAAGCTTGCTTTGCAGTATCACGAGATATAATTCTTTTGAATTCATCCAGTGATAGTGCACAAGTGATTGCATTGAAAGCCTTTGCATTAGCACTACTCTCATTTTTCTGAAGTGTGGTCTATGTAAAATATGGTGATTCTTTTATAGTCTTAGTTCCATCAATGTCAGTTACTTCTAGAGTAAGAGGGGTCCATTTGGTCACTGTGGCATGCCACACGCTTTCATCTATGGACCTTAAAAAGATCCTCATTTTGGATTTCCAATAGGCATAATTGGAGCCATCAAAAGGTGGAGGCCTAGTAATTGAGAGGCCATCAAAATTTGACATCTTATAAGCTCAGATCGGTTAGCTGAGAAAATGAATCCAAATAATTTTAAAAAAAAAAGCTATTAAGCTCCAATATCACTTGAAAAGGCCGAGCTAAATGTCCTAGAGGGGGGAGGGGGGGTGAATAGGATTATGCCAAGTTAAAAATAAATGTGGAATATAAAGATAGATAGCACAATCAAATAATAAAGAAACATAAGTAAATAGCAACCTCAAATGCACTAGTCTTGAGAAGTTGATACAAACTTAGTTCTAAGGACAACCTAACACTAAAAACCAGAGGCTTATGGTAGGACAACCTTATTAGAACGTTTTTAAGTATCAAAAACCCAAACCAATAAAGAGGTAAAGAAAATAAACTAAGTTACTATGACATTTACCACAAGTACATAAAATAAATTACATCATTCACCACAAATGCTCAAAGTAAATTACAACATTCATGCACATAAGCACATTCAATCATCCACTATAACTCTAGGAATTATAATGGTTCATTTATGTGTACACCAACTGTTAGAAAACAACCACACAACTACTCCACTCTGAATATCCACACCTACGGGATATTAGCTTTCACTATGAAAAAGGTTTTCAAAGGTTCACCTTAACACCTTCACAATTGTGTCTTTAGATGGGCTTACACAATTACAAAAACCCGACACTCTAAGATTTTTTGGATTACCTTAGACAAAACCAAAAAGGAGATTTTCCTAGCACAACCTCACAAACCACAAAAGATATACAAAATGTAAATGGTTCTTATCTAAAAATTCTCCTTCTGAACAAGCTCAGTAGAACCAATCCGATGTAGACGAAGATGTTCAATGTCCAGTCTCACAAATGAAAGGTGAAAATGCCCTGGTTTTGACAATTAGTGTGAGTATTTAATCAGCTAGACAAAGAAGCCCCATAGGAAGATTGATCATGCATCTACCTCAACTGGATGTGTCCCAAAAATCACCACAAGTAAACCTTACCCTCACATCCCATGTCTCAAAACACTAGGTAATTAAAACCCTTAAAATTGAACAGAACACCTTAGAGTTTTTGGTTAGAAAACATTTTCAAACTTTGGAAAAAATCTTTAAGTTTTCTACCTTTGTCAATTTATCGATACATGGCCATGTATTGGTATATCTTCTGAGTTGTGGTTCAAGGAAGCAGAAGATTCCTCGTCAACAAAGGAGATCTTCAAAAATGCACTGAATGAGGCTCATCTACTTATCTGTTAGTCATTAGAGTCTAAAGGACCCTTGTGATCATTCTTTGTATAGGATTGGGTCTAAGGTATTTCTCACCCCTTATAAGTCCTCATAGGAGGCCTCCGGTGAGAGTGTACATAGGGGTGCTTTGTGTTAACCCTTGCTCTGTGGAGAGCATAAACTCTTATGTCCTTGTGGAGGTCCTTGACCTGTGTGGTCTAAAACTTGGGTGCTTTGTGTTGACCCTTGCTCATGGGACCATAAAGTGTGTCGTGTAGACACGTTCTGTCAGCCCAAGTGTAGGTTGTACTGGTTAGAGGTGAACCTAATTTAAAACCTCCGATTTAAGGTGAACCTATTGTGAAACCTCCTTTAGTGAGATCCAGTACACTCAAGGGGCATCTTGTTTATCTTTCAATTAGTTTTATGATTGGATCCTCTGGTTGGCTTAGAAGCCTTTAAAGTTAGTCTGAAGAAATCCTGATACACTCATATTTACTCAGGATTTGATTGATAGGATTTTAAATAATCATAAAATATTAAAAAGTCCTATTTACCCCCTCTAAGACATATTCGCATATTCCCACTTCTACTAAAGCGGTCATTACCGCAATTTCAATTGGTATCAGAGAGGGTTGCTCTTAAGGGCTTCACCGCCTAGAGAGTGATCTTAACTGAAGTTGGTAATATGGACAAAGGAGAGGGCTCATCGGTCACTAGACCTCCAGTATTTGATGGATCAAATTATGCATACTAGAAGGCTAGAATGCATTACTTTCTGAGATCTTTGGATCATGATGTTTGGGATATAATTGAAAGTGGATATGTACCACCAATCGAACAAGTAATACTTGAAAATGGCACAACTATCACCAAACCAAAATCCAAAGAAATGTGGACAACATTCGACAAAGAAAAACAAACATCTGAAGCTAAAGCTATGAATGCTATCTACTGTGCTATGTCCCAAGACATTTTCAATCAAATCAGTATGTGTGGGATAACAAAAGAAGTATGGGATTTGTTGAAAACAACCCATGAAGGAACAAGCACTGTGAAGAGATCTAAACTGCAACTCTTAACATCACAGTTTGAAAGTCTTAGAATGGAAGAGCATGAGACCTTCAAGGAGTTTTTCACAAAGCTGAATATCATTTGCAACTCCAAGGGTGGATTAGGTGAGAAAGTTTTGATCCCAAAAATCTATAGGAAAATACTAAGATCATTACCGGAACAGTTTAATCTTAAAGTAACAACTATTAAAGAATGTAGAAACATGGATGAAATGAAAGTAGAAGAACTTGTAGGTTCCCTAGAAACATTTGAACTACACTTCAACTAAACTCCTAAATCTGAAACTACTATCCTCAAAATTTCAAAGAAAACAACAAATGAGGATATTGAAAGTGAAAGAGAAAATGAAGATGAAGAAGTGGCTTTGTTGGCGCAACGGTTCAGAAAATTCTTTCAGAAAAAATAGTGGTCGTCCATTTAAAGGAAGACAGGTGGACAATAAACATTCTACAGATAAATCTGGTAAAAGACCAAAGAACCACAATGCTATACCTGTCGAAAGTTTGGACACCTGTCTACTGAATGCCCAAATAGAAAAACCAAAGGAAAGGCAATGGCAGCCACATGGGATGATACGGAAGAGTCAAACATAGAATCTAGCGACTCAGAGATCAATGGAGACCATAAATATCTGAAAATTCTTATAGTCTCTACTGCCCAAATCATTCCCATCGAAATTGAGAACGATGAAGAACTGCAAGCCACTGAATCATTTCCATCGAATAATGAGGAAACTGAGAAAGAAGAAGAAGAACATGATAAATTATAGGATGGTTACAATTAACTCTACATTTATAGCATCAACATCCTTAAAAGAATTGGAATATCTGAAAACAAAAAGGAATTGCTACAAAAAGATCTGGATAAAACTTTGGAAATTAATACACATCTAATTAATGGTTTACAGCAATATCATTCGGATAATGATAGACTAGAAAGAATCAACATCTTCCTTAAATCCGAGTCTGAAAAAGTAAACAAACAGGTTGAGCTATTAAAAGATAAAAACATGCTTCTTCAAAATGAAAATCACACACTCCTGTTTGACTTAGAATAATCCAAAAAGTCTCCTGAACTAAACTATAAATTTTCTCGAAGTGGAGAAAAATTAGAAAAACTTTTAGGGATGGGAAGACCGGGGAAAGACAAGAGTGGACTAGGATATGACAAATTCAAAACAAGATCTAAAAATGCAATAACAATTAAGCAAGGAAAACATGTCCAGGTCGTGTATCTAGATCTGGATAGTTGCTGAAAAGATGCAATTTTGCTGGATTTTTAATGATACATCAGAGGTCCTTCATCTCAATCTTTTTGTAATATAAACATCTTGATGTTTATAATTTTGATTTGTATAACGCTTGTACAAAATTTTGCTGTGTATACTGGTTGATTCAAAAATATACTATATTATACATTAAAGTTTGTCGAAATGCTAAAAAATGAAAGATATACATCTTCGACATGTCCATCGATAAATTGTGCGGACTCTCGATTGAATCAACCAAGAATCGATATCATCGACGCCTCTTTGGAATTAGAAGAGCCACATGATCGAGAATGTTATCGAAAACATCTTCGATAAATGGGGTATATCAATATAATTGAAACAAGTTTCGATGGTATCGAAGATCACCGCTCAATAAATAGCTGACGAGCGGGAAAAACTCACTTTTTCTTCCCTACTCGATTTGTCTGGGATTTTCTTCCATGGCCTTCATCATTTGTCTACCTTAGGCCTTCTAAGGTGTATTAAATAAGGTAATCTTTAACACATACTCTTGACTCCTCAAAGTATACTTCGTTGTGTTAGGGTCTTTCTAATTGGAAATCTCGGGTTATTTCTCAAGATCCTCAAATTCTTCTTTTCTTTAACATTTCCTTCTGAGTTGTTCTAATGAGTAAGGAGAAAGGAAAGTCTCCTGCCATCGGTAAGTCATCTCAGCCTATTAGAAAGAAATCCATGGCTTCAAGAGAAAGAGGAACGAATCAGGCTAAACGGTCCCCGGCATGCCCACGAAGTTCCTCTACTCAGCAGTCGTCTCGAAGAGAAGCCCCGACTGAAGCACTAGCACCACCACATACTGTTGTGGGTCCTCCTCCATAGATACTTGAAAAGTACTCAGGGAGGCACCTGGTGTATGAGCATAGGATCGACAGGGAATGCATAAAACCCTATAATATAGAAGCTCTATTAGAGGCAATCGACTGGCTGCCTCTTCTTGATTTCGGGGGTCCTTGTCATATAGAGCAGACCTATCGCTTCTTTGCATACTGTCACTCTCCAACAATAGAACCACCGTCCATTACTGTCACTGTTGGAGATTATAGTGTTGAGATTACTGTAGAATCCATCACTAGCATTCTTGGTCTAACTTTGTCTCCAGTTGGCTTGTCTGAACTTGATCTTTAAAATCCTATCACTCGGTCTATAATTACAAAATTCCTATGTCAGGATTGAGATATCCCATGGTATCAAGGGAATGCTTTAAAATAAAAATATATGCATCCTCGATACCGTATCTTGCATGGGATATTCTGCTCAAATGCTTATCTTCGTGGACCCAATCGCGCTGACCTTACTGGGTTCATGGTCATGGTTATGTACTGCATTGCCACTAGAGTCAAACTTTGTCTGCCTACCTTAATCCTTTACTAAATAGCAAGTGTCATCCACTAGTCTAGAGCAGTATATTTGCCCTTTCCCCACATCATTCATGTAATCTGCGAAACAATTGGTATTCCTCAAACAAATGATCTTGAGCATCCTCTCCAACACTTTAACAAGGTTAATATATGAAAATTGGACCTTAAATTTCATGACTGTGGAAGAGGAATCTAAGGAGGCTATTCGTGAAGGTAGAGAAATGGGAGAAGGCACAGCACCAATTGGTGAAGATCCTGTGGATCCACAGCAAGTTCCAGATCCGAGTGGTTCGACTTAGACCTAATGTGTTAAGTTTCACTTAGATAGAGTTGGTGCAAAGCAGCGGGGACTGGCTCAGATAGAAGATAAGCTAGGGAGACATGATGCGAGGTTCTCAACATTAGAGAAGATGATTTCTAGCATGCAATAGTCGGTGCAGCAATTGGTGAACATGATCACCTGCCGACACGATGATAGAACACCCTCTTCCTCCACCCCACCATAGTGTTGTCATCAGGGAGCTGTCACATACATCTTATTCTCATCTCCGTGTATGGGCATCGGTATCTTTTTGAATGCCTACTATCACATGAGTGTATGTGATGGCTTACTAACCTGCATAGTCTGAAAAGTTTTTATTTTTGGGTGACCACGGATGGGCTTGAATTTTTTATTTTTATTTTTAGTTTGGGATGGATGTCACTCTACTGCCACCCTTGGGCAGTATATATTTTGGATTTTGCCTATGTATATCTCATATCTCTTTACTACCACTTTAAGTTGGTTTGCTTACTGGTTTGCTTTGAAGAATGATATCAACTGTGAATCTTATCCCTGTCTTCCTATTTTACTGCTCTACTTGATCTCCTACGCATAGATGGTTTCTATCTTGAGATGTTTCTTTTACATCTATTTATTGTGCTTATGCTCCCGAAATTTTGGTTCTCCCATATTCTCTAACTTCAGTTAATATTAAATGTTATGTTATCCTTTACCAATGATTGACAAAAAGGGGGAGAACAAATCCACCCAAAGGAAAATTATGTATATCTGTATGTGGATGGTGGTGTGGGTGTTCGGGCGAGCAGCTGCAAGATGACAGGGGGAGATTGCTATTAGGGGGAGCAACTACTAATGTGTGTGTGCAAACTAGATAACCTTGTAAAATTGTGTAAAGTTCATATACACACAATTTAGGGTGTTTTGGTGTTTTGTCAAGTAATTGACAAAGGGGGAGATTGAAAGTGCCCTAGTTTGTCAATTAGTGTGAGTGTTGAGTCAGCTAGAAAAAGAAGCCCCATAGGAAAACTGATCAAGCATCAGCCTCAACTAGATGTGTGCTCGAACTCGCCACAGGTAATTAAAACCCTTAAAATTGAACAGAACACCTTAAGGTTTTTTGTTAGAAAACTTTTTCAAACTTCAAGAAAAATCTTTAAGCTTTTTACCTTTGTCAATTTATCGATACATGGTTCGATGAAATCGAACCTTATTATCGATGTCCTGGAACCTCACTCGATATTATCGAAATGAGGACATAAGATGTCCAACGACCATAAAGATCTCTGGACGAAATTATCGATGTATCGATAGATGGTTCGATATCATCGAAATTTAAATCTCGAGTCCATCAAGTAGACTCGTTAAAATTGACATCATGTCTATTATGTCCAAAGTTCTGCTAAGGTAAATCATGTAATCTTTGATATATCGAAGAGCCCCTCAATATCCTCGGAATTCAAATCTTGAGATATCAGAAGCCCTTCGATGATATCGGATTGGGGCACATTTCGATCCAACAAGTTTTTCAGTTTATTTTTCTTGGATCGAGGGTCACTCGATAAAATCAATATTCAAATATCGATCATATCGAGGTATGGTCGATGTCATCGAATATGGACATAAACTGTCCAACAAGCTTATTGGAAAATTCTTTGGAATTATCAATGAATCGACACTGCCCTCGATATCATCGATATTCAAATTTCAATGATATCAAGTGATGCTCTATCATATCTTATACCTGAAATATTTCAAAGGCAAGTGATCTCACATTTTCAAATGTCGACGAATCGAACCTCGTGACGATGAAATTGGTGTACGTAATCCCATGACATCAACGTACATTCGATTTCCTCGACCAGCTGGTAAAAAGTTTCAAAAGCGTTTGACATTTGAGTTCGTGTCATCGAGCGGCCAGTCGATGCTATCGAGAGTATACGCTCGATGATACCGAACTCTGTAAAAAATGTGATTGTTTTATATCCGTTGGAACTTTTTGCATATTTAATGAGAGATTGCCCTTAGTTGTTGGTAAAGAAAATAGAGAGTACTTTTGTATGTTTCACCTTAGATCATATACCCTAAGCCTTTTCTCTCATGGGAGTTCATCCTCTAATCCACCCTCATCATTGACATTTAATAGAGTGGATTGGAGAAAGAACTTCTACATTCAAGGATCCTACAGCTACCACCTTAATGACAAATCATTAAGCTGGGATGCCTTGAATGCATAGATGATTGGAATCACTCTATCTCCCTTATAGGAAAATATTCAATAGAGTAGGATTCCATCATAACCTTGACCCAACCCATCGCCATGTATTAGTAAATCTTCTGAGTTGCGGTTCAAGGAAGCAGAAGATTCTTTGTCAATAAAGGAGGAGATCTTTGACAATATGCTGAATGGGGCTCATCTACTTATCTGTAAGTCATTAGAGTCCAGAGGACCCTTTTGTTCATTCCTTGTGTAGGATTGGGTCTAAGGTGTTTCTCACCCCTTGCAAGTCCTCATAGGAGGCCTCCAGTGGTAGTGTACGTGGGGGTACTTTGTGTTGACCCTTGCTCTGTGGAGAGCATAAACTCTTAGGTCCTTGTGTAGGTCCTTAACCTATGTGGTCTAAAACTTAGGTGCTTTTTGTTGACTCTTGCTCATGGGAGCATAAACATGTGAGGTCCCTTAAGTGGATCTTTGGCCTTTGTGGCATAAAATCGGGTGTTGTGTGTTGACCCTTGCTTATGGGAGCATAAAGTGCGTTGTGTAGACACGGTGTGTCAGCCTAAGTATAGGTTGTACTGGTTAGAGGTGAACCTGATTTAAAACCTCCGGTTTGAGGTGAACCTGTTGTGAAACCTCCTTTAATGAGATCCAATACACTCAAGGGTTGAGTGCGTCCGCCAGAGGTGGAGTAGACAAGTAGTCGAACCATTATAAAAATGACTGTGTTTGAGATTGCTATTGTCTTCCATTAATTATATGATTTCCTTAAATGCCTTCATATTTGATTATCTAAGATCACATCTCACACACAGTCACATCCATCATAAACTATGATTTGCATCTTGTTTATCTTTCAATTAGTTTTATGATTGGATCCTCTGATTAGCCTGGAAGCCATTAGAGTTACTCTGAAGAAATCTTGATACACTCATATTTACTCAGGATTAGATTGATAGGATTTTAAATAATTATAAAATATTAAAAAGTCCTATTCATCCCCCTCTAAGACATATTGGCATATTCCCACTTCAACTAAAGCGGTCATTACTGTAATTTTAAAAGGTTCTAAATCTAAATGATTTTTAGATTAATTCAGCCTGGTATAGCTTGATTTGATTTTGATCTCAAAGAGGGTAAAATCACAATTCCCTTCTTTAAAGAAATAGAGTTGAATGGAGATCACAAAATCAAATGCAAAAAGCTATTTAAGAGAATTTAAAATGAACACAATATAGCTTAACAAATGTAGGAACTTATCTCTCAGAGTAATGGCTTGATATTTCTTGGAATAAATGAAAATTTTTGAGATTCGTCCTCTATTTATAGGTGAAAATACTATTCACTCGACTGGTCTAAGGGTCGATTCGACTAGTTGAAGGACAAACCAAATTTAAAAATTTCTGTCACGATAAGATAAGGTCATTACTCGACTGGTTGATTGGCTTGCTCGACTGGTCGAGGGGGACCAAAATATCTTGCTGGACTTTAAGTCGAGCCTGCACGACTGGTCGAGGGTCTAACAGAAAATTTCAAAAATTCACAAAAAACCTTGGATTGGTTGAAAAACTCTTAGACTGGTCGAGTCAGAGCTTGGACTAGTCGAACAAAGACTAGGATTGGTCGAGGAAATGACCTATAAACTTATGAAATGACCCACATAGCATATGTAATGAATGTGACCTAACCTATGGTCAA
Source organism: Magnolia sinica (assembly GCF_029962835.1). NCBI lineage: Eukaryota > Viridiplantae > Streptophyta > Magnoliopsida > Magnoliales > Magnoliaceae > Magnolia > Magnolia sinica. The sequence continues at coordinate 46,247,949 of NC_080580.1, forward strand.
TCTAGGGTCATCCATATCTTGTTTGTGAGCTTAAACAATTGAAATATTGTTCGCTCTGCAAATGCACACACTTGAAATACTTGAAGCTTGTCTTTAAATATTGAACTTGAGCTTGAGTAAAGACTTGAGTTCTTAAGTCTTTGAAGTACTGAACTTGGAGATTATACTCGAACTTGAGCCTTGAACTTGTACACGTACTTGAGCTTGAAATCTTGAACTTCAACAATGCTTCTTCAACTTGAATACACAGAGAAGTTTGACAAAGACTTGGACAACTTTCAAAAGCAATAAGTTGATCTAATCATCTCAACAAAACATGATACAGATTCTAAATGATTTGGCACAACAAGATTTTAAAAACCTAGGTGCTAGATTTACAATATAACATTTGCAAAGCTGTCGTCCGGGAGTTCTTCTTTTTTCTGTTTAGTTGGTCTTTTTGTTTTGTTTAAGAGTTTTTAGTTCAATCATGTCTATAGTGGGCTAAACCTCTTAGATAGGGCTAAGAGGTGAAGCTTGTATCGTCATTGGGATGTTTGCTTTGCTTTAATTCATGTTTTATTGAAGTCTCTTGGATTCTAGTTTGATTGTGAAGGAATATTTTTTATTTTTAATGGTTTGTTGTAACTCAAATTACAATAGATCTGCGATAGCTTAAGATGTCTTATTTTCCTGAATTGAGATTGTGAAATTAGAAAATCCTATTATTCACCATCATCCCATGGGCATGGTAAGGTGATGGAATTCTCCCTAACTTTCACAATTCTCTTATGATTGGTTGTGGGTTTGTACATTACTGTTGTTTGCCTTGTCTCCTAGGCATGGTTAGATGATGGAATCACTTCCAAAATCTCACCACTCTCATCCATTGATGATTAGATCCATGTGAAGTTCAAATATTAGATAAATCTCTTCTTACCAATTGGATAAGATAAGACTCTGATTCCATTTATGTCCCTAAATTGTGCACGGTAGCTTTCCAATTGCTACAAGTGGATCCTTGGCACCCTAGTTCCTACCTTTAAATTCACTAGTTTTAATTACTTTAATTACAATTACTCTCTCAAATATTCCAAATTTAGGTTTTCATCTTTTTCTAGTTCTACTTTTAGTTATTTTCAAAAGACACACAAGTTCAGCCCCTATGGATTCAACCTCTGTCTCACCGAGATTATTACTATATCGCAACCCTACACTTGGGGTTGTGAACAAGATTTTGGTGCCATTGCTGGTGATTGACGGTTGCATTTTTCTGAGATTAGCTAGTTTTGGAATTAGTTTAAGATTAGGATTTTTCTAGTTTCTATTTTTAGGATTAGGGTTTTTAGTTTTTAGAAACTAACTTGCTCTCTTTTTAAAAACTTTTGATTTTTGGTTATTAGGAATTTTCCTGATTTGTTTTAGAAACTAATTTGTTTCCTTTTTGTAGGAGTCTAACATAAAACTTTCTAATTCGGCGACCTCTTTCTATTTCTAGATTAGGGTTTGTTCTCCAGGTTTAGAAAATTTCTAATTTAAAAATTTTATTTTTAGGATTTTTTCTATATTTTTTAGAAATTAACACTGTTTTCTGTTTTGTAGGATCTTAATATAGAACTCTCCAATCTGGTAACGTCTTTCTAACTTCTTCCCTCTACTTACTTTCATATTGCTGTAGGACTTTTCTTTTATTTTTTTAAGGATTAGATTCAGAGTTGGGTGTTGAGTGTCAAATATTGCATATTAGACCCCAGTTATTCCTTGGTTTTATGAACATGATAATGCTTAATGTTCTATTTTAATCATGTTTGTGGTGTAAGATGAATTCAAGAGCTCAGATTAAAAAGGATGTTAAAAGCATGGATTTAATGCTAAAAAATCACTAAGACTAAGAATAAAGAATGCACATACTGAAGATCCAAGAAAATCAAGTCAAGAATGAAGAAAATTGGAGTTTTAAATTGAATCTGTGTGATACTAGACCAATCCTGGCTTCGACTGGACTAGTCCTGCGTACGCCCGACCAGTCCTAGACTGTGCTCGACCAGTCCTGGCTCGACCAGTCGAGCTGCCTTGACTCGAACTCTAGCAACTAATATCGTTAAAATCATGTCATCCTCGACCAGTCAAAGGAAACCCTCGACCAATCGAAAGTGACCATTAACCATTCGAGGGCTATCCTCGACTAGTCCTAGGTTATGTAGCTAGCACACAAAGTACAAAAATTTGAAGCAGTTTCTGAAATTTTCCAACTCGGTGCAAAATTCTAGGCCCTAAAACTATAAATAGGGGTCCCTAGGGAATCCCTAGGCATCATCTACGTTTTGAGGAGTGGAGTACAAGCATGGAGAAGCCGTCGCCAAGAGTTTTTCTTCCCTTTACTTAGTTATTTTTATGCTTTTATTAAGAGATTTTAGTTCAATCATGTCTATGGTTGGCTAAACCTCTTAGCCCTTGTAGCGTGATGTGATGTTTCTATTGCTTTGATTCATGTTTATATTGAACTCTCGTTGATTCTAGTTTGATTATAACGAATACTTTTAGTTTTTAATGGTTTGTTGTGACTCAAATTACAATAGATCTGCGATAGCATTGAGTATGTTCTTTTCAAGTATTGAGATTGTGAAATTAAGAAATCTCATTGTTCACCATCGTCCCTTGGGCATGGTTGGATGATGGAATCATCCCTAACTTTCACAATTCTCCCAGATTGGTTATGGGATTGGTAAATCCTGTTGTTTGCCTTGTCTCATGGGCATGGTTTTATGATGGAATCACTTCCAGTTCTTACACCTCTCATCCATTGAGAACTAGGTCAAAGGAAGTTCAGATTTGATTTTTTTGAGTTATCTTCCAATTGGATGGGATGAGACTTCGATTCCAATCGTGTAACTTGTATCAAGCATATATCTCCCTGATCTCTACAAGTGGATCCTTGGAAACCCTAGTTTCCCACCTTTGAATTTCTTAAGTTTTTCTTTAAATCTCTTACAATTACTCTAAATATTTTAGATTTAGGTTTTCATCTTTTTCTACTTCTTATTCTAGTTGCTTTCAGAAAACACAAAAGATTAGTCCTTGTGGATTCGACCTCGATCTCACCGAGATTATTACTACATCGCGACCCTACACTTGAGGTTATGAACAAGTTTTTGGCGCCATTGTCGAGGATTAACGGTTGCATTTTTCTGAGATTAACTGGTTTTAGAATTAGGTTAAGATTATGGTTTTTCTCTTTTATATTTTTATATTAGGGATTGTTTTCTGTTTTTAGAAACTTTCTAAATCTAGGATTTCTTTTATTTTTAGGAACTAATTTACTTTCTAATTCTAGGTTTAGAAATTTCCTAATTAGTTTTTAGAAACTTTCTATTTTCTACTTTTTAGAAACTTTCCTTTTTCATTTTTAGAAACTAGTTAACTTTTTTTTTTTTCAGAACTTTTTAATTTTAGAATTTTTGTTTTAGAAATTCACTTGTTTTGTTTTTTTTCTTTTTTTAATAGGATTTTAATTAGGAACTTCCAATTTAGTAACTTCTTCCCAATTCCATCTCTCTTTCTATTTCTAGATTTCTATTTCCTTTCTCTCTTTTAGGTTTAGGTTAGAATTTGAAATTGAGGGCTAATAGTGTTTCATGCCCAAATGGGTCTGTGATAACACTCAACGTCTTTTGAGTGAAGGAGGATTGGTTGAGGGGTTATCTATCTATCACAGGATTAGACACCAATTAAGATCGCTAGAGTTAATTGAGGTTATGGCTGTAAATCAACCGGTTAATAAACCCGGAAGATAACCTTAAACTAGGGGCTGAGGAAGTCCAAGATGAGAATGAGGTGCATTAAGCACCCCCACCTCGTACTTTATGAAATTATTTATAACCGGCGAGGGTAAGTACACCCTCATGCATGGGTTTTTCTAAAAATACGGGACATATGGACATTAAGCTAGGGGTGATCTAACTCCTTCTAAAATTCCATGGACTTGAATCTGAAAATCCATATTTGCACTTAAAAGATTTTGATGAGATCATAGCCACTTTATATTTTCCTAACATGTCTAAGGACACAGTCAGACTGAAACTCTTTCCATTTTCTTTGAAAGAGAAAGCTAAGACTTGGTTGCATTCACTACGTCCCAGATCTATTTGCACATGGAATGACATGATAAGGGAATTCATAAAGAAATTTTTTCTACATCATAAAATGAACACCCTTAGAAAGTCAATCATGAACTTTTCCCAAACAGAGGATGAAACATTCTTCCAATGTTGGGAGTGGTTCAAGGATCTTGTCAGTTCATGCCTACAACACGATTTTGAAATGTGGTGCATTACACACTTTTTCTATGATAGACTAACATATTTCATGCACCAATTGGTTAAGACAATGTGCAATGGGGAATTCATGAATATAAATGTCGATGATGTGTGGGACTACTTGGATAGACTTGCTGAAAATGCACAATCATGGAACACTTACCCAAATCAAGCACCACTTCTAAGCCCACACAATCAAAGGAGAGGGGCGGATTATACCTTCTGAAAGAGGATGATGGTATTAATGCTAAAGTATCTAATCTCATAAGAAAATTTGAGGCCATGGAACTAAAGAAGGATAAGGTTAAGGAAACTATTTGCGGTATTTGTGCTTGTAACGTTCACACAACTAAAAATTGTCCAGCAATACCTGCCCTTCAAGAGGTGTTGAATGAGCAATCCAATGTCGTTAATAATTACCAAAGACCCTTCAATGGACCTACCTCCAATACATACAATCCTAATTGGAGAAATCATCCAAACTTCAATCAGAGGAATGGACAAACTGCTACTACTCAAGGTTTTTTCAATCAAATTCCAAATCAAGTGAAATCTCAAGAGGATTCGGTTCTAAAACATATTCAAAATAAAGAGCTTATCACTCAGGGTATATTGTAAACCCTTTAAGACATTTCAAAGGCCATACAAGGGCGTGAGATAAAAAATTCAATTAGGGAAAAAGGGATTCTTCCAGCCCAACCTTTCCCAAATCCTAAACCGTAATATGAAATAAGTGATTCAAGCTCTTCAAATTAAATGGAGCAAGGTCAGTCTATCACCACTCTTAGGAGTGGGAAGATAATTGACAAATCTATTCCAGTAAGGGCTGAAAAGCCTAATGACCCAAAAGAGGCCAACAATGATATACCTAGCACTGCTCCATAAGAATTAGGACAGGAACTTCTAGGCAAGCCGATTGCCCCATTCCCCCAATGGTTGGTTGCACCAAAACCTCTCTCTAACTCTCAGGACACTCTAGAGGTGTTGAAACAAGTGACGGTCAATATTCCTCTACTTGATGCTGTAAAATAAATACCTTCATATGACAAAATTCTAAAAGACTTATGTACGACCAAAAGACGGCAAAGTATCAAAAAGAAAATCTTTTTAACTGAAAAGTGAGTGCCATCCTAAAGCAAGATGTGCCACAAAAGTACAAAGATCCTGGTAGCCCATCCATCGCTTACGTAATTAGGAACTACTAGATTGAGCACACACTTCTTGACTTAGGAGTAAGTGTAAATCTGATTCCTCACTCAGTCTACAAATAGTTAGGTTTAGGTGACTTGAAACCCACCCTAACCACATTACAACTTGTTGACCGCTCAGTTCGTGTACCAAGAGGGGTAGTTGAGGATGTGTTGGTCCAGGTTGACAGATTCTACTACCCTGTAGATTTTATCATCCTGGATACGAAACCCTTCAGTAACATGAGCACTCAAATTCCCATCATTCTTGGTTGCCCATTCCTTTCCACTTCAAACACAATCATTAATTGCAAGAATGGGGTTATGAGTATGTCTTTCGGGAATATTGCATTGGATTTGAATATCTTTTTCAATACAGGCAAACAATTAGTGGATGATGATGATTTCCACGACATTAACATGATTGACTCTTTCATGGAAGACAGAACTTTTATGACCTTATCCTCTAACCCTCTAGAGACGTGCCTGGCCCACTCCTATGATTTTGATGATGACATGATTTGGGAGACGGGTGGCACGCTTAATATATGCTGGTACTTGAAGTTAACCAATGGAGGCCACAATTTGAAGAATTTCTCCAAACTGATGTGGTGCCTCTATCGTCTAACCTCAAGGCACCGAAGCTTGACCTAAAACCTTTACCCTCTGATTTGAAATATGTCTACTTAGGTTAAGATGAGACATACCCGGTGGTGATTTCTTCCCACCTTGAGTAAGAACAGAAGAGTATGCTCATCTCTGCTCTTATTGAGCATAAGGGAGCCCTTGGATGGTCAATTGCGGATCTTAAGAGAATTGACCCTTCGATTTGTACTCACCGCATTTATCTTGAGGATAATGCGAAGACCTCATGACAAACACAACATAGACTAAATCCAAACATAAAGTACGTGGTTAAGGCCGAGGTTCTTAAACTATTGGATGTGGGTATCATATACCATATATCCGATTGTCAGTGGGTGAGTCCAACTCAGGTGATTCCTAAGAAGTCCGAAATCACTATCGTACCTAATGCCAATAATGAACTCATGACAACTAGAGTTAGTACTGGTTGGAGAATGTGCATTGACTACAGAAAATTGAATACCGTCACGAGAAAAGACCACTTCCCTTTACCCTTCATTGATCAAATATTGGAAAGGCTAGCTAGTCACTTGTACTATTATTTCCTTGACAGGTATTCGGGCTACAACCAGATAGAGATAGCCCCTGAAGATCAGGAAAAGACCACATTTACATGTTCCTTTGGCAGCTTTGCTTACTAAAGGAGGACTATGTAATGCCCCTGCCACTTTTCAGCGATGTATAATGAGTATTTTTTTAACATGGTGGGACAATATTTAAAGGTCTTCATGAATGACTTCCCGTCTTTGGTCCATCCTTCAGTGAATGTTTGAAAATTTTAAAAAATGTGTTGAAGCGATGTGAGGAAAAGAACTTGGTACTGAATTAGGAGAAGTGCCACTTCATAGTTTGAAAGGGAATTGTCCTTGAATGCATCATCTTGTCTAAGGAAATTGAGGTAAATAAGGCTAAAATTGATCTTAACTCTAACCTACCTCCACCCAAGAACATACGAGACGTGTGATCCTTCCCAGGACACATAGGTTTTTACAGAAGATTCTAAAGGACTTTAGTCTCCTCTCTCGTCCTTTATGTAATATACTTCAAAAAAATGTACCATACGAGTGGACTGAGTAATGCCAGGAAGCTTTTACTAAGCTCAAGGGCATGTTAACCACTACAACTATCATGTAGCCACCCAACTGGAGTCTTCCTTTTGAACTTATGTGAGATGTGTCTAATTATGCTCTTGGGGCGGTTTATGCCAGAGAAAAGAAAAGAAGCCCTATGTTATACACTACGCAAGTAAAACCCTAAATCCTACCCAAGTTAACTACTCTACTACAAAAAAGGAATTCTTAGCAGTAGTGTTCGCTTTGGACAAATTTAGGTCCTACTTGATTAGATTCAAGATTGTGATTTACATAGATCATGCGATGTAAGCCCCGTATCCTAGACCGTATCGTTCCTTAGACTTTCGCGGTCTTCCCAGTCAAATTTCGGCAACCTTCGACCCTTAACCGGTATTTGCGTGCGACCTTGATTCTCATGTCGTCAACCCGAGTCGACTCAACCCAAGACCTTCACCATAGCGACCACGCTGTCGCCGCGGTTCCGATGCCACGACTCGCACGCCGAGGCGATACCCTGGTCGGGAGAGGTGGGCCAGCGTTCGGTGTGAGGAAAACGCCGCGCGTGCTAATCCCGAGAGAATCTCTACGAGATGTCATCTCAATCAATTAATCAATCCATCCCATCATGTCAAGTACACATCACTTTTCACCCTTTCCCAAGCAACCACAAAAGTTAAAAAGATCTTACAAGCCCATACCTTCTCTTACACCATTAGCCACAAAAGTAAAAAAAGGGGCTCTTACACCCATCACTCACCACATCAACACATCCATCACCCATCCCTCTCCCTTTTCAAGTCTTTCTCTCTCATTCATTTTCAACCTCATTCCCAAGTAAGAGAGCACCATCCGTCCAAGCCTCTCCCATTCCTCCCAAGCTTCAAGTGTGGCCCATTTCCTACCCTTTCATCTCCCATCTCAACCATCCAAACCTCATCTCCTCCATTGGAATCAAAGCTAAGGAGCTAAGGAAGCCAAAGGAGCAAGAAGATCAAGCGGTGGGTACTTTGATAGGGTAGTTTTAATATTTTTAAGATGGGCCAAGTGAGGCCAACCAATCAATGGTTTGGATCTCACTTTGGACCCTAAGATGTGGCCGATGGCTCACTTGGATCATCATGATCATTCCATGATGGGGCCATTCTCCATGGACCCCATCATGATGTTTGTTTTCTTTGCATATTTAGAGTCATTTAGACCATCTATTTTTGTGGAGAAGGGATCTCCACCGTTGGATTTCGATTTAATGGGCCCACATGTAATGGCCACTTAATTTATGTTGTAGATCATGGAAGGGAGGGCCCATAGTGCCGGGGTCCCTCCATCATGCGTGTCCCACTCTTTTCTCTCTCTCTCCCTCCCTTTTTATGTTTTCTTTAGTAATGATGATGTGGTTGTATGGCCCACTCGGTTGGACCCCACCATGAAGTATGTATTTTGTCTAAGCTGTCTATAAGTGGGACCCACTTCATGTGTGTTGTACCCACACCATCCATCATTGGTGGCCCACCTCAGCATGCCCACCTTGCACGGCCAGACCGTCCAGCGTCCCTCGACGCTGGACGTGGATTAAAAAAAAACACAAATATTAGCTTGGTTCACAAGCTTCTTGGGTGGGTTGGTTGTGTAGGCCCCACCTTGATGCATGTGTTCAATCCACGCCATCCAACCTTTTCCCAAGACCATTTTAGGCGTTGAGCCGAAAAATGGTGTCAACCCGAGGCCCTGGCGGGCCATACCATATCAATTGGTGGTTTTCACCATTGGAACCTTCCCTGATTTTTTATACACCGAAACAGGCCCAATATTGGGCTTGTTTTGCTTGTTTTGAGCCTTGGAGAGCCATTGGACGGGGTGGATTTACCTAATGTGGGCCCCACATGAGTAAAACCTTGGAAAAACCAAGATTTCAAAAAAAAATATAAACATAACACCAGCAGCAGCAGGCGCTGCCTACGCACCAGCGCCCGGGCGGACGGGTACTGCCCACGGCTCTTCATGTGGGCCCCACCTTGATGTTTATTTGTCATCCAACCCGTTCACAAGGTGGACCACTTCCAGCAGTGGGCCCCCTCCAAATTTCACCTCCATCCACAACTCAGGTGGCCTACACTAAAGGAAACAACAATATTAAATTCCTGCCGTTGAAACTATTTTGTGGGCCACAGAAGTTTTGGATCAAAATGAAATTAGTGTTTTTCCTTTCACTCAGGTCTGCGTGACCTTATCAATAGGTTGGATGGCAGGAAAACATTATGGTGGGCCACACATGTGGAACCCACCATTGATTGTATTATTGTCACACCGTCCACGGCAGTGGACGGTGGAACCAACCCTGATGTATCAGTTTTATTCACACCGTCCAGCGGACGGTGGAGCCCACAGTGACGCATGTGTTTTATTCCCACTGTCCATGCACGTCAGCAAGTTCCATGGGCCCCACGGGAGGTGCAAGATCATCCCAGCCGTCCTGATAGTGGGACCCACACCTGGATAAAGTTTGGATGGTGCTGATGTATATGGACAATGTTTAGGCAATGTTATCATCATTAATGGGCCATGTGCCCCATGGGTTAATAGTGTACAGTGATACATGTGTTACACCTACAACTATTGAAGTGAGTTTGGTGTGGTCCAAGCCCACTTGAGGACTGTGGGTGCGGCCCATCCATGAAGCCATCATGATGTATTTTGGCCCATGGGTGGGGCCCACCTATTGTATGGTTAGGCCCATATCGTGTGGCCCATTTGATGTATTAGGGGCCCATGGGTTAAGGCCATTAAGATGTATTGGGGCCTATGGGTTGAGACCCATTTGATGTACATATGGGGCCCAATTGGTGTGGCCCATTTGTTACACATAAGACCCATGAGATTAGGTCCATTTGAGGCATTCTAAGGCCCACGGGTTATGGCCCATTGCAATGCACATAAGGCCCATTGGTGCGGCCCATTGATGTGGCCCACTTGATAAATATAAGGCCCATATGATATGACCCATTTGATATATTGAAGGCCCAATGGGATGTACCTAAGGTCCATTGCAATGTGTGATCCTAACATGGTTTATGTAATGATGTTTACGACGGGCTATGCCTTGGGAGCAATGGTGGTTTGACGTCCACATTGCAAGTATAATGTTGGTTTAATGTCCACATTACAACTCTCCCTAAGGCCCATTGTTAGGCTCGTACGTGTTATGTGTAGGTCGTCTAGGCCCATCTTCGTTATGAACATCATCCATTCCATATAACATGTTTAGTTCCATGATTCATGATCATATGCATCATACGTATGCTTGATATGAGAAATGACTGATCATAGCATATGCCTTCGGGCAGATTGTTTAGGGTCTCTCGGATAGGGGGTGTTGCCCTACATGAGCGCATGATACGCGCAGGATTGCTCTATGACTGGATAGTATGATTCATGCATTCGTATTGTGTAATATGGTTACTATACGCCCTAATGACATCAGGGTCGTAGCCTCCACTGACGTAACGTGGCTGGCAGGATTGGATACCGAAAATATTTTTCTACATGGGGTGCTATAGATATCCCTGGGTGAAAGTCCCTAAACCCTTATGGTACCAAGAGGTTGCTCCAACGTCTAGACCGAGTGGGTGCATGAGCGCCGAGTGCCGATTACTAGACGGTTGTGCTTTTCACTATGTCATGGTCGGTTGGAAGGGGGTGCGGCCTTACCCGCCCGAGAGTAGGGGGCAATGCTAGGCTGAGTCTGACCAGCTGGAGGAATGGGTCCACTATTGACGAACCGAGCTTGATATTGGTAGGCGGATAGTGAGGTCTTTTTCACTCACCTTATTGTGCGCGATGGGGCGACAATCTAGCTTGGAGTGTACTAGACCCCGGTGATATTCTAGATTTTTGAGCTGTATTGATATATGGACTTAGATGAGGATTTGTATGCTTGAGTTGCATTTCACATTGCATGACCTTGGTATGGCTGACATCATTCATGCTTTGCACCGCATGGCCTTGGTACGGCTAATGGTATTCTTGGCTTTTATCAGCATGTTTCGCATTACTTTGATACTGCAAAACTACATTACCACCTTGAGCACACACGTTCACTACCCTGTAAGCTTTCTATAAGCTTATGCACGACCATTGCGTGCAGGTGACGTTGGATCGCAGCAGTGCTGAGGCTTGAGCATGTGGCAGATTATTTTGGAGTTTTGTTCATCATCGTTGTATTTCCCTTTATGCTCATTGTACTTGTAAAGTTTTTTATCATAGTGGAAATGTGATGGAGTTTTTGGTTGTTGTTTGTGGGTTATGTCTTTGGTTATGCTTATTACAAATCAAACTGATGTGAAAAATCCTCCTCGTAGCATCCTAGGATTGGAACCGAGTGAATGGGAGCTAGGAGCCGAGAATGGGGTTCTATGGAGGCTGTTAGTGCTGGATTCGGTGATTGGGAATTTTATGAGCCCGGTTTCTGAGTTTGGGGCGTGATAGAAGTTGGTATCAGAGCATAACTCGGGAATAACCAGGAACAACATTACATGCCTGCTATGAATGATTAAGTCCTAAGTTCGGATAGCCTTAGCAATTTTTTTATTACCGACCCTTAACGTGCGTGCCTTCGCAAGCCTTTAAGTTGATAGGCACCTTCTCTCTTTCCTGTAAGACATGCCGCGCAGGAGAGTGACCCGATTGACTCTCGCACCACCACCTGAGACTCCGCCTCCACCACCTGCAGCTCCCGCACTACCACCTATGATCCCCGTTCCACCACCAGAGATTCCTACTGCCCAGCCTGAGGATGCCGCTCCTATACCAGAGATTCTCACTGCCCATCCTATGGATGCAGCTCCTCCACCAGAGACCGGTGCGGATCCGACCGTATCTGTGAGTGCCTCCCAATTGCAGCAGATGTTACAGGCTGTGACGGCCGCACTTCAGGGGCAGGGAAGACACCCGGTTGTTTCACCGGCCCAAGTAGAGCAGGAGCGTGCGAGTGCCCTCCTTCGAGAGTTCCGACGACTCGATCCCCCACATTTTCAGGGTGAGCCAGACCCGACTGTAGCTGAGAGATGGCGCGCCGATGTGGAGAAGATATTTGAGACGATGGGATGCACGACTAAGCGGCGAGTCCGATTAGCTATATTTATCCTTCATGGTGAGGCTGAGCACTGGTGGACGTCAGTCTCCCGAGCAGCGGGCGCTGATTTTGTATAGACTTGGGAGGATTTTGTAGATCGGTTTGACCGACAGTATTTTCCTGATCACATCCGATGACAGTGAGCGTTGGAGTTCGAGGCCTTGGTGCAGGGTGATATGACGGTGGCTCAGTATGCCGCTCGTTTTGTAGCACTGTCCAGATTTGTACCATACTTAGTGGATGATGAGGAGCAGAGAGACCGCCGATTTGAAGGCAGCTTGCGTTACGGTCGTCGAGGTCGTGTTATTGGGCATGAGCTCCCCACTTTCGAGGGAGTAGTAAGGAAGGCCTAGATTTTTTAGGCTAAGTGGGACGGTTCTCAGTCTGATCGCGATCAGAGGAGAGACCGGAAGAGGTAGGCTCCTTCCAGTGATTTCCAGCAGGGTCGACCACAGCAGAGGCGCACAGGTCGCCCAGCCTTCCGAGCGCCAGCAGCACCTCCAGCACCACCTCCGAGGCAGTTCACCGGCTCTTGTTTTAGGTGCGGTGCGACGGGGCACCGTATGTGGGAGTGTCCTCGCCCCCAGCAGCAGCAGCAGAGAGGTCCACAGCAGCCTCCACCACAGCAGCAACAGAGACCCCCACAGCAGCAGCGACAGCAGCCCCCACCACCGAGGCCACCTCAGCAGCAGCATCAGCACCAGCCTCCGAGGTCGCAGCAGCAGAGGCAGCAGTTTCAACCGCCTCAGTGACCCCAGCAGCAGCAGCACACTCAGAGGGGACAGACACCTCCCCAGCCTGCTCAAGCTAGATTCTATGCGGCCTAACAGGATCCTCAGTCATCTGGAGGAGTCGTTGAGCGTATACTTCCAGTATCTGCATGCATTGCACGTGTGTTGTTTGATTCTGGTGCATCTCATTCTTTTATGGCTGAGAATTTTTACCGATCGACTGGTTTGCCATTGAAGTCTGCTCGTGAGGGGTTGACAGTATCGACTCTCTTGGGAAAGACTGCAGTGTTGAGCTGATTTTGCTTATCTTGCCCTGTTCTAGTTGGGGAGATCTTTTTGCCTGCCGATCTGTTTGCATTACCGATGTCCGAGTTCGACGTCATCCTGGGCATGGATTGGCTTACCGAATACTACACCATATTGGATTGTTCTGCAAGGACAGTCACGTTTTGTATACCTGGCTTGCCGCAATTCCAGTTCATTGCTGAGCCTAGAGGAGAGTCATTGTCTTATTTGATGTCATGTGCCATAAAGGAGCCCATAACGGTGAGCATTGACCAGTTGCCTGTGGTTTGCAATTTTCCCGATGTGTTCCAGGAGATTCCGGGATTACCGCCTCTCCGACTCACCGAGTTTCAGATTGATCTCGTGCCTGGTACCGCGCCTATTTCAAAGGCCCCATACCGTATGACACCATTGGAGTTGCGGGAACTATAGAAGCAGTTGGACGAGTTGCGCTAGTTGGGCTTTATCCGTCCGAGCAGTTCACCGTGGGGAGCGCCGGTACTCTTCGTGAAGAAGAAGGATGGCTCGTTGAGGCTTTGTGTAGATTACCGCGAGTTCAACAAGGTCACAATCAAGAACAAGTACCCTCTCCCGAGGATTGATGATTTGTTTGATCAGCTGCAGGGTGCATAGTTCTTTTCAAAGATCCACTTGCGTTCCGGTTATCATCAGATTCGGGTCCGAGAGGAGGATATTTCGAAGACAGTATTCAGGACGCGTTATGGTCATTTTTAGTTTCAGGTCATGTCCTTTGGACTGACCAATGCACCCGGGTCTTCATGCAGTTGATGAACGAGGTCTTTCGCCCTTATCTCAATCAGTTTGTTGTAGTCTTCATTGACGACATTCTGATCTATTCGAGGACCCACGAGGAGCACGAGCAGCATTTGGAGGTTACGTTGCAGACCCTCCGCGCACACCAGCTGTATGTGAAGCTGGAGAAGTGCGAGTTTTGGCAGGAGGAGGTGAAGTTCCTCGGTCACGTGGTGACGAGGGAGGGTATCGCAGTGAACCCCTCGAAGGTTGAGGCAGTGCGTCAGTGGGGACAGCCCACGACTGCCTTCGAGATCCGCAGTTTCCTTGGTTTAGCGGGCTACTACCGGCGTTTCATTGAGGGCTTCTCTCGTATTGCAGCCCCGTTGACCAGGTTGACCCGGAAGGGCACAGAGTTTATTTGGAGCGATGTCTGCGAGCGAGCATTTATTGAGTTGAAGGACCACCTCACGTCCTCTCCTGTCCTCACTCTTCCCTCTGGGAGTGATGGATTTATTGTATTCACCGATGCCTCGCATATTGGTTTGGGTGCTGTCCTGATGCAGCATGGGAGACCAGTGGCCTTCGCGTCTAGCCAGCTCAAGATCCATGAGCTGAACTACCCCACGCATGATTTAGAGTTGGCTGCAGTTGTCTTCGCACTGATGGTGTGGAGACACTATCTCTATGGGGTTAGGTTCGAGCTCTTTTCTAACCACAAGAGCTTGAAGTACCTCTTCTCGCAGTCTGAGTTAAACATGAGGCAGAGGCGCTGGATGGAACTCCTGAAGGACTATGATTTCGATCTCCAGTACCACCCGGGCAAGGCGAATGTGGTGGATAATGCCCTTAGCTGTCAGCCACTCGGCTTGGTGGTGCATATGATGATTCAGAAGTGGCAGATGCTCGAGGATGTAGTAGAGTACGACTTTGAGTTTGGCTTGCAGTCTTCTATTGTGCAGTTATCGAGCCTGTCGATTCAACCCTCTCTTGTCGCAAGGGTGATCGAGGCTCAGCAGGCAGACGTGTCGTTACAGGATTACCGAGCAGAGGCAACATCTGAGAGTCAGGCAGATTGGTAGATTGGTTCTGACGGTGGACTTCGCTTCAGAGGCCGATTATGTGTCCCGGATATTCCTGAGTTACATAGAGATCTTATGACCGAGGCACATCGATCGCGATTTTCTATCCATCCTGGCTCGACGAAGATGTACCGTGACATGAGGCGACAATATTTTTGGGCGGGGATGAAGCGCCAAATCACCAGTTTTGTGGCCGAGTGTGACACATGCCAGCTGTCAAGGCCGATCATCAGAGACCCCTTGGTCTATTGCAACCGTTGAGTGTCCCGATGTGGAAGTGGGAGCACGTGTCAACAGATTTCATTATGGGCTTGCCGAGGACTCAGCGCGGTCATGACGCCATCTGGGTTGTTGTGGATCGTCTGACGAAGTCGGCACATTTTATTGCGATACGTGCGACTTGGCCTTTGGACCGGCTTACGAGATTATTCATCGAGGATATTGTGAGACTGCATGGCGTTCCAGTCCGATCGTTTCTGACCGAGACCCGAGGTTCACGTCTCAATTTTGGAGGAGCTTTCAGAGAGCGATGGGTTCTGATTTTCAGCTCAACACCGCATACCATCCGCAGACCGATGGCCAGACCGAGAGGGTCAACCAGATCCTTGAAGATATGCTTCGGACCTGCGCGATTGATTTCGGGGGTAGCTAGGATGAGCATCTGCGATTGGCTGAGTTCGCATACAATAACAGCTATCAGGTGACCATCGGCATGGCTCCTTTTGAGGCACTATATGGTAGACCATGCAGATCACCGAGTTGTTGGACTGAGGTTGGAGAGTGCCGTCTCCTAGGTCTCGAGCTTGTGCAGGAGACGTAGAGGCTATTGATATCATTAGGCAGAGGATGCGCACAGCTCAGAGCCGGCAGAAGAGTTTTGCTGATCATCGGCGTCGTCCCTTGGATTTTGATGTAGGGGACCATGTGTATCTCAAGGTCTCGCCCATGAAGGGCGTAGTTCGATTTGGAGTGAAGGGCAAGCTTGCCCCGAGATTCATAGGACCTTTTGAGATCACTGGGAGCGTTGGTGTCGTGGCCTATCGGCTTGCCTTGCCATCTCAGTTGTCGGGCATCCACAACGTTTTTCATGTCTCCATGTTGAGGAAGTGTGGGTCAGACATTGTTCCTGTTATCGATTGGCAGCTGTTAGAGGTTCGAGAGGACACTTCTTACATCGAGCAGCCGTCTGTATCCTTAATCGGAAGGAGAAAGTCCTCTGGACCAAGGTCATTCCATTGGTGAAGGTTCAATGGGGTCACCATTCTATTGAGGAGGCTTCTTGGGAGCACGACGCTGAGATTCGAGACCGTTATCCCCATCTTTTTGATGATTGATTGTGTTGTATGTTGTATGTTATCTCTGATTTTATATAGTGATGTTATGTTTCTTCTCCCTCTTGAGTTATGGTTAGTTGCAATGATTTTGTAAATTTCAAGGACAAAATTTCTATTAGGAGGGGAGAGCTGTAAGCCCCGTATCCTAGACCGTACCGTTCCTTAGACTTTCGCGGTCTTCCCAATCAAATTTCGGCAACTTTCGACCCTTAACCAGTATTTGCGCATGACTTGATTCTCTGTCGTCAACCCGAGTCCACTCAACCCAAGACCTTTACCATAGCAACCGTGCCAACGCCGCCGTTCCGATGCTGCGACTCACGCGCCGAGGCGATACCCTGGTCGGGAGAGGTGGGCCAGCGTTCGGTGTGAGGAAAACACCGTGCGTGCGAATCCCGAGAGAATCTCTACGAGATGTCACCTCAATCAATTAATCAATCCATCCCATCATGTCAAGTACACATCACCTTTCACCCTTTCCCAAGTAACCACAAAAGTCAAAAAGATCTTACAAGCCCATACCTTCTCTTACACCATTAGCCACAAAAGTAAAAAAAGGGGCTCTTACACCCATCACTCACCACATCAACACATCCATCACCCATCCCTCTCCCTTTTCAAGTCTCTCTCTCTCATTCATTTTCAACCTCATTCCCAAGCAAGAGAGCACCATCCGTCCAAGCCTCTCCCATTCCTCCCAAGCTTCAAGTGTGGCCCATTTCCTACCCTTTCATCTCCCATCTCAACCATCCAAACCTCATCTCCTCCATTGGAATCAAAGCTAAGGAGCTAAGGAAGCCAAAGGAGCAAGAAGATCAAGCGATGGGTACTTTGATAGGATAGTTTTAATATTTTTAAGATGGGTCAAGTGAGGCCAACCGATCAATGGTTTGGATCTCACTTTGGACCCTAAGATGTGGCCGATGGCCCACTTGGATCATCATGATCATTCCATGATGGGGCCATTCTCCATGGACCCCATCATGATGTTTGTTTTCTTTGCATATTTAAAGTCATTTAGACCATCTATTTTTGTGGAGAAGGGATCTCCACCGTTGGATTTCGATTTAATGGGCCCACATGTAATGGCCACTTAATTTATGTTGTAGATCATGGAAGGGAGGGCCCATAGTGCCGGGGTCCCTCCATCATGCGTGTCCCACTCTTTTCTCTCTCTCTCTCCCTCCCTTTTTATGTTTTCTTTAGTAATGATGATGTGGTTGTATGGCCCACTCGGTTGGACCCCACCATGAAGTATGTATTTTGTCTAAGCTGTCTATAAGTGGGACCCACTTCATGTGTGTTGTACCCACACCATCCATCATTGGTGGCCCACCTCAGCATGCCCACCTTGCACGGCCAGACCGTCCAGCGTCCCTCGACGCTGGACGTGGATTAAAAAAAAATACAAATATTAGCTTGGTTCACAAGCTTCTTGGGTGGGTTGGTTGTGTAGGCTCACCTTGATGCATGTGTTCAATCCACGCCGTCCAACCTTTTCCCAAGACCATTTTAGGCGTTGAGCCGAAAAATGGTGTCAACCCGAGGCCCTGGCGGGCCATACCATATCAATTGGTGGTTTTCACCATTGGAACCTTCCCTGATTTTTTATACACCGAAACAGGCCCAATATTGGGCTTGTTTTGCTTGTTTTGAGCCTTGGAGAGCCATTGGACGGGGTGGATTTACCTAATGTGTGCGCCACATGAGTAAAACCTTGGAAAAACCAAGATTTCAAATATATATATATATATATAAACATAACACCAGCAGCAGCAGGCGCTGCTGCTGTGTCAGAAAGGCAGCAGGCGCTGCCTGCGCACCAGCGCCCGGGCAGACGGGTGGACGGGCACTGCCCATAGCTCTTCATGTGGGCCCCACCTTGATGTTTATTTGTCATCCAACCTGTTCCCGAGGTGGGCCACTTCCAGCAGTGGGCCCCCTCCAAATTTCAGCTCCATCCACAACTCAGGTGGCCCACACTGTAGGAAACAACAATATTAAATTCCTGCCGTTGAAACTGTTTTGTGGGCCACAAAAGTTTTGGATCAAAATGAAATTTGTGTTTTTCCTTTCACTCAGGTCTGCGTGACCTTATCAATAGGTTGGATGACAGGAAAACATTATGGTGGGCCACACACGTGGAACCCACCATTGATTGTATGTATTGTCACACCGTCCACGGCAGTGGACGGTGGAATCCACCATGATGTATTAGTTTTATTCACACCGTCCAGCCGACGATGGAGCCCACGGTAACGCATGTGTTTTACTCCCACTGTCTATGCACGTCAGTAAGTTCCATGGGCCCCTTGAGAGGTGCATGATCATCCCAGCCGTCCTGATAGTGGGACCCGCACCTGGATAAAATTTGGATGGTGCTAATGTATATGGACAATGTTTAGGCAATGTTATCATCATTAATGGGCCATGTGCCCCATGGGTTAATAGTGTACAGTGATGCATGTGTTACACCTACAACTACTGAAGTGAGTTTGGTGTGGTCCAAGCCCACTTGAGGACTGTGGGTGCGGCCCATCCATGAAGCCATCATGATGTATTTTGGCCCATGGGTGGGGCCCACCTATTGTATGGTTAGGCCCATATCGTGTGGCCCATTTGATGTATTAGGGGCCCATGGGTTAAGGCCATTAAGATGTATTGGGGCCTATGGGTTGAGACCCATTTGATGTACATATGGGGCCCAATTGGAGTGGCCCATTTGTTACACATAAGACCCATGAGATTAGGCCCATTTGAGGCATTCTAAGGCCCATAGGTTATGGCCCATTGCAATGCACATAAGGCTCATTGGTGTGGTCCATTGATGTGGCCCACTTGATAAATATAAGGCCCATATGATATGGCCCATTTGATATATTGAAGGCCCAATGGGATGTACCTAAGGTCCATTGCAATGTGTGATCCCAACATGGTTTATGTAATGATGTTTACGACGGGCTATGCCTTGGGAGCAATGGTGGTTTCACGTCCACATTGCAAGTATAATGTTGGTTCAATGTCCACATTACAACTCTCCCTAGGGCCCATTGTTAGGCTCGTACGTGTTATGTGTAGGCCGTCTAGGCCCATCTTCATTATGAACATCATCCATCCCATATAATATGTTTAGTTCCATGATTCATGATCATGTGCATCATATGTATGCTTGATATGAGAAATGACTAATCATCGCATATGCCTTTGGGCAGATTGTTTAGGGGCTCTCGGATAGGGGGTGTTGCCCTACATGAGCGCATGATACGCGCAGGATTACTGTATGACTGGATAGTATAATTCATGCATTCACATTGTGTGATATGGTTACTATACGCCCTAGCGACATCAAGGCCGTAGCCTCCACTGACGTATCGTGGCTGGCAGGATTGGATATCAAAAATATTATTCTACATGGGGTGCTATAGATATCCCTGGGTGAAATTCCCTAAACCCTTATGGTATCAAGAGGTTGCTCCAACGTCTAGACCGAGTGAGTGCATGAGTGCCGAGTGCCGATTACCAGACGGTGACGCTTTCCACTATGTCATGGTCGGTTGGAAGGGGATGCGGCCTTACCCGCCCGAGAGTAGGGGCAATGCTAGGCTGAATCTGACCAGTTGGAGGAATGGGTCCGCTATTGATGAGCCGAGCCCGATATTGGCAGGCGGATAGTGAGGTCTTTTCCACTCACCTTATTGCGCGCGATGAGGTGGCAATCTGGCTTGAAGTGTACTAGACCCCGGTGATATTCCAGATTTTTGACCTGTATTGATATATGGACTTAGATGAGGATTTATATGCTTGAGTTGCATTTCGCATTGCATGGCCTTGGTATGGCCGACATCATTCATGCTTTGCACCGCATGGCCTTGGTACGGCTAATGGTATTCTTGGCTTTCATCAGCATGTTCCGCATTACTCTGATACTGCATAACTGCATTACCACCTTGAGCACACACTTTCACCACCCTCTAAACTTTCTATAAGCTTATGCACGACCGTTGCGTGCAGGTGACGTTAGATCGCAGCAGCGCTGAGGCTTGAGCATGTGGCAGATTATTTTGGAGTTTTGTTCATCATCGTTGTATTTCCCTTCATACTCCTTGTACTTGTAAAGTTTTTTATCATAGTGGAAATGTGATGGAGTTTTTGGTTGTTGTTTGTGGGTTATGTCTTTGGTTATGCTTATTGCAAATCAAACTGATGTGAAAAATCTTCCTCGTAGCATCCCAGGATCGAAACCGAGCGAATGGGCGCTGGGAACTAAGAATGGGGTTTTACGGAGGCTGTCAGCGCCGGATTCGTCGATCGGGAATTTTGTGAGCCCGATTTTCGAGTTTGGGGCATGACATGCGACACTTAAATATCTTCTTTCTAAGAATGATGTTAAGCCCCGCCTGATAAGATGGATCCTCCTATTCCAAGAATTTGATTTTGAAATAAAAGATAAAAAGGGAGTAAAGAACGTAGTGGCTGACCATCTTTCCTGCCTTGATCTCTCTGATTCCCTTGAGACTACAGATATAAATGACATGTTCCCTGATGAACAATTGTTCAAAGTCTCCCATTCACCGTGGTTTGATGATATTGCTAATTATCTTACACAGGTATAACGCTGACACATTGGACTATGCAGGATAAGAAAAAGATTATTCGCCATAGTTCGTAAGTTTTTCTGGGATGATTCATATTTGTTTAAATATTGCCCAGACCAAATCTTAAGAAGATATGTGGCAGACAATAAACACCAAAGTGTCATCTCCTTTTATCACTCTCAAGCCTGTGGTGGTCATTTTCTGCTAAAAAGATCATGGCCAAGATTCTGCAGTGTGGCTTTTACCGGCCCACTATGTTTAGGGATACTCATGAATTTTGCAAAGCTTGTGAGTATTGTCAGAAGTTGGGAGCAATGTCCCATTGAAATATGATCCCTTTAAATCCCATTCTCATCATTAAAGCATTTGATTATTGGGGCATCGATTTCATGAGACCATTTCCCCAATCTTTTGGAAATTTATATATTTTTCTCACTATAGACTATGTCACTAAATGGGTTGAAGCGATTTTGTGCTAGAACAATGACCATCAAACGGTCATTAAATTCTTAAAAGAGAACTCCTCGAGCCATCATTAGTGATAGGGGCTCACATTTTTGTAATAGGTCATTCACAAACTTAATGAAGAAATATGGCATCTCTCACAAGGTAAGCACTCCATACCACCCACAAACAAGTGGCAAAGTGAGATTTTCAATATGGAAATTAAACACATCTTGGAAAAAACTGTTAACCCTGACCATAAGGATTGGTCAATCTGATTGTCCGATGCCTTATGGGCTTACCGTACCACATTTAAGACCCCTATTGGAATGTCTCCCTTTAGACTTTTTTATGGGAAGGCTTGCCACTTGCCTGTGGAGTTGGAACATAGAGCCTACTAGGCAATCAAATTTTTTAATTTCAATTTGGACAACATTGGCTCGCTACGCAAACTTCAGTTAAATGAACTCGAAGAAATCTGGAATGATGCGTTTGAGAACTCGAGAATTTACAAGGACAAAATGAAGGTGTTTCATAACCAACACATTCTTTAGAAATCATTCACACTAGGTCAGAAGGTTCTCTTATACAACTCTCAGTTACATCTCTTTCCAGGTAAACTCCGATCTCGTTGGACTGACCCTTTCATTGCTATTAATGTTTATCCTTAAGGGGCTGTCAAGATTCAGAATCCAAACAATGTCAATGATTTTAAAGTGAATGGACATCGATTAAAGCCATTTATTGAGAAATTTAATTTAGAGGACATGTCCATACCTCTGAATGATCCTGTTTATGAAGATTTATCTCCTAGTCTGATGGAGGTGTAGTTAGGTTTATTTCTTTCTGCAATTTTAGGATAGTTAGCTTTATGCTGCTTAGGATAGTTTGCTTTCGCTGTTATAGGATAGCTTGTTTTTGGTTGATTAACTCTTGTGCTAACCACCTCTGAGATCCTTTGGAAAAAGCCTCAAAATTTCTTCGTCAGGTATTATCTTTCCATCACCTCTCTTTCAATTATGTTGTCTCTTTTACAAATCATGCTTCTTTCTTTTACATTGAGGACAATGTAGATTTTAGGTTGGGGATGTGAGATTAGGTAACCTAATCAGTATTTTCTCAGTTTTAAAAAATTTTACAAAATTTTTGAAAAATTTTCAATGTTTATCTGTTTGGAAAGCGATGAGTTGGGTATTTAAGAATGTTTTGAGTATGAAGATAAGATAGAAATTGAATTTTGAATTGTTAGAGGTGGAGCAATTAAGTGACCTATCACTTATGGTTCTTACATTCAACTGATTAAGAGTAAATTCAAATATTATGTTATTCAAATTGTTTTAATGAATAGTACTAGATTTTCTGATTGTTAGTATGATGATCATTGAAAGATATTGAGAACCGAATCTGAAGAATTTTATCCACCTTAAAAGAAGAAAAAGAGCCAGTAAAAAAATAGGAGATCGATAAGGAGGTCATAAAGAATGAAGAATGATAACATCTTTGAGTGGAATGAAGAATGTCTTTGAAAAGGATGTAATGTCTAAAAAAGAGGAATAAATACAAATGGCCATCGATATAAAATCAAAAACTGGAAAAAGAAGGAAAAGGGAATAATTTCGAAATCAATACTTGGGTTTTCAACCAATCTTGAAGTGATGAGCATAACTAACATTATGAAAAGATAGTATTTTCACTTAGCACGTTGAAAAACTTGATATGCGAACCATGATCTGACCTAATGGATAAAGGATTTATTTGATCGGTTGCTTATGTGGTTCAGCTCCAGGTTTTTAAAAAATCACTTTCTCATCTTGAGTCTACTCATACATACTTAATACACGAAAGATTGTTTTCTGAAAAAGGTTGAACATTGCGCATTAAACTTATTTTTCACATACTTTGCTTGGGACTAGCAAAATGTTGGTTGGGGATTGTGTTGAGGGTCAAATATTTCATATTAGACCCCAGTTATTCCTTGGTTTTATGAACATGATAATGCTTAATGTTCTATTTTAATCATGTTTGTGGTGCAAGGTGAATTCAAGAGCTTGGATTAAAAGGGATATTAAAAGCATAGATTTAATGCTAAAAAATCACCAAGACTAAGAATGAAGAATGCATGTACTGAAGATCTAAGAAAATCAAGTTAAGAATGAAGAAAATCGGAGTTTTGAAGTGAATTTGTGTGATCCTCGACCAGTCTTGGCTCCTGCTCGACTAGTTCTGCGCATGCCCGACCAGCCTTGGACTCTGCTCGACTAGTCCTGGCTCGATGTGTCAAGCTGCCTCGACTCGAAATCCAGTAACTAAAATCACTAAAATCAGGTCATCCTCGACCAGTCCTAGGTGACACAGCCAGCACACAAAGTGCGGAAATTTGAAGCGGTTTCTAGAATTTTCCAACTCGGTGTGAAAGTCTAAGCCCTAAAACTATAAATAGGGGTCCCTAGGGCATCCCTAAGCATCATCTAGGGTTTGAGGAGTGGAGCACAATCGTGGAGAATCTATCGCCAAGAGTTTTTCTTCCCTTTACTTAGTTGTTTTTATGCTTTTATTAAGAGAGTCTAGTTCAATCATGTCTATGGTTGGCTAAACCTCTTAGTTAGGGCTAAAAGGTGAAGCTTTTGACGTGATGGGATGTTTCTATTACTTTGATTCATGTTTATATTGAACTCTCTTTGATTCTAGTTTGATTATAAGGAATACTTTTAGTTTTTAATGGTTTGTTGTGACTTAAATTACAATAGATCTATGATAGCTTTGAGTATGTTGTTTTCATGTATTGAGATTGTGAAATTAGGAAATCCTTTTATTCACCATCGTCCCTTGGGTATGGTTGGATGATGGAATCATCCCTAATTTCACAATTCTCCCAGATTGGTTATGGGATTGGTAAATCTTGTTATTTGCCTTGTCTCATCGACATGGTTTTGTGATGGAATCACTTCCAATTCTCACACCACTCATCCATTGAGAACTAGGTCAAAGGAAGTTCAGATTTGATTTTTCCGAGATATCTTCCAATTGGATAAGATGGGACTCTGATTCCAATCATGTGACTTGAATCAAGCATAGATCTCCTTGATCTCTACATGTGGATCCTTGGAAACCCTAGTTTCCCCCCTTTTAAATTTCTTAAGTTTTTCATTAAATCTCTCACAATTACTCTCAAATATTTTAGATTTAGGTTTTCATCTTTTTCTACTTCTTATTCTAGTTGCTTTCAGAAAACAAATAATATTAGTCCCTGTGGATTCGACCTTGGTCTCACCGAGATTATTACTACATCGCGACCCTACACTTGGGGTTGTGAACATTAGGGTTTCACCATGCTAGAGTGGGAACGTCAGTATGCTGAGATAGCTAATAGATATTGGGAAGGAATGTATGATGATTATGATAGAAATCAACTTATGTCTCAAAATTTTTCTAAACCATCATTGAGAACCGACTGGAATATAATGCTCCACTGGCTAAGAAGTCCTTATGTGATCATATGCAGAAGAATAAATTCACTCCACGGATTAAGGAAACAATATGTGAATGTTGGGGTTGTTAGAATTATGGGAGTGAAAAGTATTATCAACCATTAGACATGAAGAAAATAATGAGAGACTATATTATGGGTGATTATATGTATAAACAACCATCAGATTCTCCCACCTATGATCCGTATGACTATAATCAGTGGAAACATCAATATTGGGAAGATGAACCAGCAATGCATCATAATGATGATTCTCTTGGGTCCTCTACCTTTGAGATCCAACAAGAAACAATCCAAGAGAATTCAATTCAAAATTTCTTACAAACTCTAGAGCTCAACTAGCAAAATACACTCCAAAGACTGCAAGAACTTGGAAAAGATATTTAACAGTGGAGTTCACGTGATGCGATTGTAGAGAAGTCTGGAATTTGGAATGAGGAATTGGATTCCATTAATAAGCATACAATTTAATTTCTCGAAGAGTCGATCTCGATGACGGTCCAAAGGAATGATAAAGAGATGTGGGTGTCTTTCAAATATAATGGTAATGACATACTTCGCCCACATGACACACATGGTTTCAATGATGGGGGAGAGGTTACTTTATTCGAACCTCAACCCAATTTAGGAGTAGAATGTGAGGAAAGCAATCCCATCCCACTTGTGAATTACATTGAATTGGATGATGATAAGTATTGGGATGAGATTCATGAGAGAACATCCCAAAATTTACTGTAATCAACTTTAATTATGATCCAGGAAGGTGATGACGAGGCACAGAAATTTCTACTCCACCCATATAACATGTTTGATTTAAATGTGGAGGAAGAGTCTCTTTCAAGTGAATCACATGACTCTTTTGGGGCATGTTCGGTCCACTCTCCTGATTTAGATTATAATATGACTAGGGAGATGGACGAGTTGCCCGATATGACTCTGGAATTTGAAACCATCCAGTTGAGGCCACCATCTGAGTTGTTAACCCTTGACAATATAACGCCTTTACTGAGTCGTATCGATGAACAAAGTCTTCACATCAATTCTTCGCCTGTTGATTTTCAATTTGTCTGTACAAGGTAAGAGCAAGAGATCAGTGTTCATCCACTTTCAAAGATGATGGAAGCCTTGGGTAGATCATCACAAACTTCAATGAGAAAAATGAGTCACTCTCAGCTGAATTTCCTAACTCTTTGGACGATTGCTTGGCACACTTTGCAGACTCAAATTACCTAATAATACAAGAAATAGTAAATGCTGTACAAGACAACAACTCTGTAGTTGTCACTAATCGAGAGAGCGCTTATTCTGAAACCCTTCCCTCTATATATCCTGAATGTTTACTATTGCAGGAGGGGAAGCTGAAAATTGAACCGGAGTCTGAAACTTCAGAATGTGTTGAGACTACATCATCTCTGAGAATTTTTCTGAATTCTATCTACTTGTAGTCTCTGATTCACCATGGAATACTAACATTGAAACTTTTTCTATCACAGGTGAATCATATATACTTTGGATACCTCAAGCGATTCAACGACAATTTTTTGTTGAAGTATATAAATTTCTCTGAAAATTCATGTTCCAAGGCATCCAAGCCTATTGCAAAAAGGGCTTTTAGATGATCTTATTGAGAAATCTACTAAGAAATTTATCAATATATTAGCCGGTGAGGAACCTTGTGACATGATTAAGTAGTTTTTCCCTTGCTTTCCTAATTTAGGATTAGTTTATTGCTTTCATGTTATGTCTAGGATAGCCGGATTTAAGTTGTTTACTTGAAAAGACCGAGCTATTAAGTCCTAGAGGGGGGGGGGGGGGGGTGAATTAGACTATGCCAAATTTAAAAAATTAACAGTGAAATTTAAACAATTAAATAAAGATAGCACTTCACAATCCACAATGCGGAAAAGTATAACAACCTCAAAAATCTAGTATTGAGAGGTTGATACAAACTTGGTTCTAAGGACAAGCTTACACCAAAAATCAATGGTTTATGGCAGGACAAACTTACTAGAATGTGGGTGAGTATCAAAAACTCAAACTAAAGAGGATATGAAAGAAATAGAAACTAATCTTTTACAACATTCACCACACATTGCTAAAATGTAAATATTACAACATTCACATCCACAAATGCATCCCGCAATCTTAAATCACAAAAGATAAAGAAAATAAACCACAAATCCACCAAACACAAAGAATTATAGTGGTTCGCTTGTGTGTACACCAACTATTAAACAACAGCCACACAACTACTCCACTCCTAATATCCTTATACAGTGGATATTAGCGTTCACTATAAAAATAGGTTTTTCAAGGTTCAACTAAAACCCTCACAATTGTGTCTTTCAAGGGGATTTACACAATTCAAAAAACCCCACACTCTAAGTTTTCTCGATCACCTCAGACAAACCAAAACAAAGAGATTTTTCTGGCACAATCTCAATGAAACCAAAATAATGAATTTACAAAACTGTAAAATACCTAGATATTATCCTTTTGATGCAGCCCGGAAGAACCAAATCGGAGTAGAAGTTCAACGTAGAAGTTTAATGTCCACACTCACTTATGAAATAGTTCTAAGTTCTAGATTGATTTTAAATTAAATCACCTTAGGCTAGCTTGATTTGATTTTGATTCCAAGAAATATGAATACTTCAATTCCTCTTTCAAATAAAATTGGAATGCAGATATAAAATCAAATACAAAGAAAGCTAATTAAAGAGAATATATAATGAGCACTAAATAGCTTAAGAATATCACTAACTAATCTCTCAGAGTGGTATATTGATTTTTCTTGAATTGAATATCAAACTCTAAAAATCGTGCTCTATTTATAAGTGAAGAAATCGCACTCTCGACTAGTCTTGAGGTTAGCACGACTGGTCATAGGATCAACAAACTTTTAAAATTTGGGTGCAATAAGATCAGGCTGTTCCACGACTGGTCGTAGGGTCTGCTCAACCAGTCGAGTGGCCTCCACGACCAGTCGAGTCCTGTTCATGACTGGTCGTATGGAACCCAATTTAGTTGCTAGACTTTGAGTTGAGCCTTCAGGACTGGTCGAGTACAGGTCGAGCACTGTTCACACGATCGGTCGAGCAGTCTCCAGGACTGGTTGAGGTTTTAAACAAAATTCCTGAAAATCAGTAACAAACTTAGGGTTGGTCGAGGAATTCTTGGACTGGTCGAGCCAGTGCTAAGACTAGTCAAACAAAGTCCAAGACTAGTCGAGAAACAGTTTATGCACTTATAAAATGATCCAATTTAAATTATATTCAAAATGACCTACGCTATGGTCAATCTAAGGTTATTCATACCTTATACATAATGTATGAACATTGAAACTTCTTTTCCTTCAGTTGATAGATGATCTTTGAAGTTCACGAAGCTTGAGATCTTTACATATATAGAAGTTTGAGCATGAGACCTTTTGAAGCTTGAATTTGACTAACATTGAAGCTTGAGCTTGAGGTTCAAAGTATAGGAACTTTGTCTTGACTTGAAGCTTGAACTATGAATCTTGAAACATTAAATTCACACTTGATGTTGTACTCGAACATGAACATTTAATCTTGCAATTGAAGTTCTTGAAGTAAAGACTTTTGCCCTTGCATTGTCTTGAATACATTGATGCGCTACAAGAGACACAGATTCCAAGAGGTTTTGGCAGTACAAAATTTAACAATTATAGGAGCTAGAAACCATAACACTTACAATCTCCCCCTTTGTCAAATTTGTTGCAAAACACACTTCATAATAACATAAGCATTATATGCACAAAGAATCATGCACTACTTATCAAAAGAAACCAGTGACAATCTGGTTAAAGAATCATGCACCAGTTATAAACAGGTCAAAACAAATCGAATCAATTCGCATCAATTCCACCAACAATACTCCCCCTTACCACAAAAAAAATAGATGGCTTGGTCAACCTATCCACTATCCATCCACAATCCACGTGCCATATATCACAAGCATGACAAATTTCTCTCCCTTTTTGTCACAAAATGACAACGGAAGGAACCAATAAATAGAAGTGGAAGTAAATATATAAGGAAGAATAAGAAGAGTAGTGAGGAATAAATGATCAAGATGATCAAGATATTAAATCCATAAGCAAGTTATATTCAAGCATAACTAACCAAATTAAACCAAGTTAAGCCAAGTACAACCTCATAAGAAAAAAGAAATCTAAGTATCATTAAAGTTATTAAAATCCATATGAGAAAATACTAATCAGAACCCAATGAAGGAGCAGGTATGGTATGATCAAGTTTTTGAAGTCCCTTGTTAAGGCGCCTAAGATACTTGTGCATATATTTGAATTGCAAATCATGGGACACATTCATGTTTTCTACCTTCTCCTCTAGAGAGCGCCAACCACGTATCAAAGTCAAATAGCTGATAATCAGGATCATCTGCTGAATCATATTCAATCTCATCAAAAATATCATCCATGTTAATGTCATCTGGAGGTAAATCACCATCTTCTTCATTCACTCCAGCAGCTCCTCCAACACCCACATTGACTTACCCTATGGCCAACCTCAGATTCATTTTGTTTATATTGGAGTTATTGAAGATTAGGTGTTGAATGGGAGCTTCTCCAATAGGCATAGCCACTAAAATATTTGTAGCCAACACAGTCATAAGATAAGCAAAAGGAATATCACTGTGTCCAGGATGGAGACGAAATTGAATAATGCAATGACAGATTAAAGAAGGAAGACATACATTGGTTCCAGAAACAATGGCATGAAGAGTCCGAACCATGAACGTAGTGAGTTCGATTTTTTCACCAGAACGAGGATAAACATTAGAAATTAATATCCTATAAAGGACTCTATATCTGGGTAACAAATACTTTGAAATAAGCGCATTTCCATTAGTACTCCATTATGCATCTATATTGCACAATTCTTTAGTAAGCATTCATTTTTTAGATTCAGATGGTTTAGCTACTATAGTGCTAATAGGAATACCTTCATCATTGATAGGTTTGTCCATTAGACCAGAGTCAGATGTCGGTCTACATCAACTAGACCTTCTCTAGTTGCAATAATAAATGTAAGATTTTTAGTAGAATCAGAGATGCATGATACATAGCTTGCGCAATGGACCGGTATGCAGGCCCATCCCAATATAGAATGTTATCCCATCCTATAGATTGGAGGAGAGGAAGGATATCAAATGGAGCTAGATGTTCAACTATAACATTGCGCAACCTTATATCCCGCACATAGGAGGGATCATCTTCGAGTGACTAAAGGTGGCGCAATGTGATAGGTGACTATCTAGAAGATGAAGGACCACAAGAACTTTTCTTTTTGACTCTGTAACTAGGAAATCAAGGAACCAAGTGGTTACAAAAGATGTAGGTGGGTTTTCTTAAGATCAAATTTTGGAGAAAAAACCCCAAAAATCACTATGAAACAAGAAATAAATCACAGCAAAGATTAAAAATGAGTGCTATGAACTTGAATCTACTAAGCAAATGGAAATAAAGCACTAACCTTGAAGAACTAAGAGATGGGTTCGACCGGTCGACCTAAGACCCATTGGAGAAGAAACCTAAAATGAAGAAAAAAGAATTTTTTCCTCCAAATAAAGCACCAACCCGCGTTGCACGACTGGTCAAGTACTTGCTCGACTAGTCGTGCACAGCCCAAAATATGTAATTTTCATGAAATTTAAAATTTTAAATATATAAAATAACAAATATATATACATTATGATACAGAAATGCATGAATAATCAATTCAAATTACACATACCAAGATCAAATTTCAATTTAAAAAACCTGCTTTTGTCAAGCGGTTTTATAAATATGTCAGTAAGTTGAGACTTGTTCGGAATATATTCCAAAGAAATTAGCTTGTCTTCCACTAATTCATTAATGTAGTGATATCTAATGTCAATGTGCTTAGTTCATGAATGCTGGATTAGATTTTTAGATATATTAATTGCATTGAAATTATCACAATATAAACCATAGAATCTTGTGCAATTTCGTAATCACTTAACATTCTTTTCATCCATACAAGTTGAGTACATGCATTACCTGCTGCAATGTATTCAACCTCAGCAGTTGAGAACGATACAGAACTTTATTTCTTACTTTGCCAAGAAACTAAATAGTTCCCAACATAGAAACAACCACTACTGGTTGATTTTCTATCATCAATGTTACCAGCCCAATCAGCATCAGTGTGACTAGCTAATTGAACACTAGTATCATGTGGATACCAAAGACCCAGATTTGCAGAGCTTGTGACATATCGCATAATCCGCTTAACAACAGTTAAATGTGACTCTTTGGGGTTAGATTGATATCTAGCTGAAATTCCTACACTAAATGCAATATCAGGTCTACTTACAGATAAATAAAGTAAACTTCCCATCATACTGCGATATAGTTTAGGATCCACACTCTTACCTGTAGAGTCCTTTGAGAGTTTCAAAGTAGTACTTATAAGAGTATCAAAATTTATCCCATTATCAAATCTGAACTTTTTAACTAAGTTCAGAGCATATTTGGTTTGAGAAATAAAGAAACCATCAAGTTGCTGTTTAACTTGCAATCCTAGGAAATAATTCAATTCCCCAACCACATTTATTTTGAACTTAGATTTCATAAGATCTGCAAACTCAACAGTCATATTAACACAGATAGATCCATAAATAATATCATTAACATAAATTTGTACTATTAAAATGTGATCATTATGTTTTTTAACAAATAGAGTCTTATCAACACTTCCCAATAAAAAATTATGACTTAGCAAAAACTTAGTCAACTTTTCATACCATGCCTTGGGAGCTTGTTTCAAACTGTAGAGTGCCTATTTCAGGCGATAGACATGATTCGCATTCTTAGTGTCTTCGAAACCCGTTGGTTGTTCAACATACACTTCTTCATGTAAATCGCCATTTAAGAAAGCACTCTTTACATCCATTTGGTATATTTTAAACTTTCTAATACATGCAATGGATATAAATAGTCTGATTGATTCAAGAGAAGCTACTGGGGCAAAGGTCTCATCATAATCGATGCCTTCAATTTGAGTGTACCCTTGTATAACCAACCTAGCATTGTTTCTAATGATATTACCAAGTTCATTAGACTTATTTTTAAAAATCCATTTTATTCCAATAATCTGTTTATCTTTAGGTCTTGGAACTAAATACCAAACATCATTTCTAACAAATTGATTGAGCTCTTCTTGCATCGCAACTATCCAGTTTTCATTAGTAAGAGCTTCATTTACGTTAGTCGGTTCTATCTGAGATGTAAAGCATACGTAATTACACATATCTTCTAGTTGTCTACGAGTGCACACACCAGTGAGAGGGTTTCTAAGAATCTGATTAGTTGGATGGTCTTTAACAGTCCTCAGTTCAGAGTTTTTTGACTTGATGATGTATCTGGTTTATCAATTAGAAGTACTTCATCATTTTCTGAACATGAGACGGGTGTATTTAAGTGATCGTCAATAACCACATTAATAGACTCTTGAATAACACCGGTCCTCTTATTAAGAACCTAATACGCTCGACTATTTAGAACATACCCTAAAAATATTCCTTCATCACTTTTGGTGTCAAACTTACCTAGATTTTCTCGGTCACGTAAAATGTAGCACTTGTTGTCAAAAATTCGAAAGTATTTGACGGTAAGCTTCTTATCAAACCACATTTCATAAGCTATTTTACTATTTGATTTTCTAGTATAAACGTGGTTAATTATATAACACGCAGTATTTACGGATTCGGCCCAAAGATTTTTAGGGAGCTTCATACTGTTTAACATTACATTTGTCATTTCTTGAAGCACTCTATTTTTTCTTTCTACTATACCATTTTGTTGTGGTGTTTTGGGTGCAGAGAATTCATGTGATATTCCCTGATCAGTGCAAAACTTCTCAAAACTGCTATTCTCAAATTCTGATCCATAATCACTACGGATCTTACAGACTTGAGACTCTTTTTCAGTTTGAATACATTTAATTACCCTTTTTATTTCGTCGAGAGTTTTTAATTTGTCTCTTAAGAAGACTACTCAAGTATATCTGGTAAAGTTATCAACAATTACCAGTATGTACTTTTTGCCACCTCGACTTTTCATTCTAATTAGTCCAATAAGATCCATATGGAGGAGTTCGAGCAGTTTAGATGTGGCATTGGAGTCCACTTTTTTTGAGAACTCCTAGTTTGTTTGCCAATCTGGCATTCGCCACATATTTTATCTATTTTCTATATTTTGGGTAAGCCTCTTACTAACTCACTTTTGCTCAATCTATATAAGTTGTGGTAGTGTACGTGTCCAAGGCGTTTATGTCATAACTCAGTCTCATCGGTATGGACCATGTAGTACGATAAATTAGATGAGCTAGAATCACTTACAATGTAGCAGTTTTCAAAAGTTCTGCGACCAATTAATATTACAGACCATTTTTATTTAAAATTTCACACCCTAGGTTAGTAAATTTTACGTTATGATTATTTTTACATATTTGAAAGATGCTTAATCAGTTGTGTTTTAACCCTTCTACATATAAAACATTTTTAAATAAAGGAAGTTTAAAGAGTTAAACCTACCTTGGCCAACAATCCTGCAGTTGCTACCATCACCGAATGTGACTGAACCATCAGTCATGTCTTTAAGATAGGTGAACAGACCTTTGTCACCATTCATGTGTCTGGAGCATCAACTGTCTAGGTACCACTTTGAATGGCTCGAAGATTTGAAAGCAATGTGGGCAACCAAGCAAGTAACCTTAGGAACCCATTTCATTACTGTTTTGGGTTTAGGAGTATAGTTGGTCTTCTTGTGTTTGTAGTTATAAGACCGACCCAGTGAGTTAGATTTTAATAGCTCTTTATGTAAATCAACAATTTTTTCAGCTAAAGGATTACGATTCTGATTTTTATAGTTGATATGATTGCTTTTAGGTTTTAAGGATTGAAAAGTTTTAGCATTTTTAGGATGATTTTGATTTAGACTTTTCCCCTTTGAGTTTGAAGACTCTCCTTTCATAAACTTAGGAGGAGTATTTTTATGTTTGGGCGGAAACTTTTGTCGTAGCCCAATCCGAATTAGTCGCCACATTTTCTGGATTCGGATAATAGCTTTTCTAACTTAGGATCACCTTGGGCATACTTCCATGTGTCCTTTAAACTCAAAAGTGAAGAGACTTCAAGTTTTAGCTTTTCGTTTTCAGATTTTAAGTTTTCAACTTGGGAGGTTTTGAAATCTAAGTCGCCCTTAATTTTTTTAAAACAGTCCGAAATGTGAGATTTTTCTAAAAGAAGAGAATCAAAATTTTCTTTAAGTTTTGAAAACTTCTCTTTCTCAAGTTTAAGTTTAACAACAATTTTACTACTCTCCTTGTAAAGGGCATTATAAGCATCTTGAAGATCTTCTTCATTTTCATGATCACTATTTAAATTTTCTTCACTAGTTGAATCATCATTATCTGAAAAAGTGAACTTAGCTAGAGTTATAAGGGCTTTGACTTCATTACCCAACTCAGTTTCAGAATCTTCTGACTTAGAAGAGGCTTCAGAGCAGGAAGATTCATCCCAAGTAGCCAACATTCCTTTCCTTTTAGGTTTGTCCTTTTTAGGACATTTGTTTGCTAAGTGCCCATAGTCATGGCAGTTGTAACATTGACTGTCTTTTAACGATTTTCAAGTTTTAGATTTAAATTTTTTTCTTTTCATTAGGTTTTTGAAAATCAACCCTCATTTTACTTTTAAAAATCTTATAAAATTTTTTAGCTAAAAGGGCCATATCATCTTCAGAATTTTCTAAATCAGAATTACTACTATTTTCTTGAGAAATACATTTAGAAGATTTAAGAGAAATGGATTTACCTTTAGGAGCTTTAAAAGTTAACTCATAAGTCTATAATGAGCCAACTAATTTTCTACCCGCATATTATCCGTATCACGAAGTTCCTAGATCACAGTCACCTTTGAATTGAACCGTTCAGGTAATGAGCATAGTATCTTTGCACAGACTTTACTTTCTGGGATTTTATCATCAAGACCCCACATAGAGTTGATAATGTCATTCAATCTAGTATAAAAGTCCATGAAAGTTTCTCTTTCCTCCATACGTATTTCCTCAAATTTGGTTGTGAGGATTTGGACTTTAGATTTCTTGAAATTGTTGTTCCCTCATATGTCATTTCTAAAATATCATAGGCTAGCTTTATAGTATCATAGGATATAATTCTTTTGAATTCATTTGGTGATAATGCGTAAGTGATTGCATTTAGTGCTTTTGTATTGGCACTACTCTCACTTTTCTGAAGAGTAGTCCAAGAGAAATAAGGTACGACTTTCATAGTTTTGGATCCGTCGATACCAGTTACTTCAGTGGTAGGAGGGGTCCAATTAGTCAATGTGGCTTGCCACACGCTCTCATCCATGGATTTTAAGAAAATCTTCATTCTGGCTTCCCAATAGGCATAGTTGGAGTCATCAATTGGCGGAGGCCTATTGACTGAAAGGCTATCAAAATTTGACATCTTACAAAGCTCAGATTGATTAGCTTAGGAAATTAATCCAAAAGAAATAACAATTAAAACGAGCTATTAGGCTCTGATACCATTTGAAAAGGCCGAGCTATTAAGTCCTTGGGGGGGTGAATAGGACTATGCCAAAATTTAAAAATTAATAGCAGAATTTAAACAATTAAATAAAGATAGCACTTAAACAATCCACAATGCAGAAAAGTAAAACAACCTCAAAAATCTAGTATTGAGAGGTTGATACAAACTTGGTTTTAGGGACAACCTGACACAACCTTACTAAAACATGGGTGAGTATCAAAAACTCAAACTGAAGATGATATGAAAGAAATATAAACTAATCTATTACAACATTCACCACACAATGCTAAAATGTAAAGATTGCAACATTCACATTCACAAATACACCCCACAATCTTAAATCAGAAAAGATAAAGAAAATAAACCACAAATCCACCAAAACACAAAGAATTATAGTGGTTCGCTTCTGTGTACACCAACTCTTAAACATCAGCCACACGACTACTCCACTCTTAATATCCTCACACAATAGATATTAGTGTTCACTATAAAAATAGGTTTTTCAAGGTTCACCTAAAACCCTTACAATTGTGTCTTTCAAGTGGGCTTACACAATTCAAAAAACCACACACTCTGAGTTTTCTGGATCACCTTAAACAAACCAAAACAAAGAGATTTTTTTGTCACAATCTCAATGAAACCAAAATAATGAATTTACAAAGCTGTAAAATACCTAGATATTCTCCTTTTGATGCAGCCTAGAAGAACCAAATCAGAGTACAAGTTCAATGTCCACACTCACTTATGAAATGGTTTTAGGTTCTAGATTGATTTTAAATTAAATCACCTTAGACTAGCTTGATTTGATTTTGATTCCAAGAAATGGGAATACTACAATTCCTTTTTTAAATAAAATTACAATGTAGAATACAAATTCAAATACAAAGAAAGCTAATTAAAGAGAATGTATAATGAGCACTAAATAGCTTAAGAATATCACTAACCTATCTCTCATAGTGGCGTATTGATTTTAATTGAATTAAATATCAAACTCTGAAAATTGTGCTTTATTTATAAGTGATGAAATCGTACTCTCGATTGGTCTTGAGGTCGGCACGACTGGTCATAGGATCAACAAACTTTTAAAATTTGGGCGCGATAAGGTCAGGCCATTCCACGACCGGTCGTAGGGTCTGCTCAACCGGTCGAGTGGCCTCCACAACCGATCGAGTCTTGTCCACGACTAGTCGTGTGGAACCTAATTTAGTTGTTGGACTTTGAGTCGAGCCTGTAGGATTGGTCGAGCACAGGTCGAGCACTGTTCACACGACCAGTCGAGTAGTCTCTAGGACTGGTCAAGGCTTTAACAAAAATTCTCAAAAATCAGTAACAAACTTAGGACTGGTCGAGGAATTTTTGGACTGGTCGAACTAGTGCTAGGACTAGTCAAACATAGTCCAAGATTAGTCGAGAAACAGTCTATGCACTTATAAAATGATCCAATTTAAATTATGTATTCAAAATGACCTACCCTATTGTCAATTTAGGGTCATTCATACCTTCTACATTATGTATGACCATTGAAACTTCTTTTCCTTCAGTTGATAGATGATCTTTGAAGTTCACAAAGCTTGAGATCTTGAAATATATAGAAGCTTGAACTTGAGACCTTTTGAAGCTTGAATTTGACTAACATTAAAGCTTGAGCTTGAGGTTTAAAGTATAGGAACTTTGTCTTGACATGAAGCTTGAACTATGAATCTTGAAACATTGAATTCACACTTGATGTTGTACGCGAACATGAACATGTAATCTTGCATTTAAAGTTCTTGAAGTAAAGACTATTGTCCTTGCATTGTCTTGAATATATTGAAGAGGGACACAAGACACAGATTCCAAGAGGTTTTGGTAGTACAAAATTTAACAATTATAGGAGCTAGAAACCATAACACTTACACCCATCTTCACTTTGAGATCATTGGAAACACCTCAAAATTCCTTCTTTAGGTATTACCTTTCCATCACTTCACCTTCACTTTCATTGTCTCATGTGCATTGCATGCTTATATCTTTTACATTGAGGACAACGTAGATTTTAGGTTGGGGGTGTGGATTAGGCAAGCTAATTAATGTTTTGTTAGTCTTTGAGCAAATTTTGTGAAAAAATTTCTAAAATTTTTATAAATTCGAGTGATTTTAAAGTTCATCTATGATTTAGAAGTGTAAGGTACATAATGTTGGTGATTTATGACTCGTGGATTCAGTTACTTCTTAGATTTCACAGTTAAGTTCGAATTATTAATCCATGATTAGAATTTTTAAACATTGATTGAGTCATTATTTCACATGTCACATATAACTTACACATTAAGGTTTTATTTTGATATTGAATTGATAACTTGATGACTATTAAGCATGGAAGGAACTAACTTGGGGAATTTATCTATCATGTTCAAATTGAAAAAAAAAAAGAGAGAGAGGGGAAAAAAAAAGAATACCCAGCTAAAAAAATAGTTGTCATTGAAAACGGCTACCTATTAAAGATCTTTAAAAAGGTTGACACAGCGTGAAAGCTATCGATAGAAAAATCAAAAGTAGGAAGAATGAAAAGATGAACTATAAGGCAAGTTTTGGTTTAGGTTTTGGTTGGCCTGAATGCTATTTTGATTATCAATGTTATCATGAAAATGAAGAATTAAACCTTTTATTGTGAAAGTCTAAGCTTCATTATACACCCATGGAACTTAATGTTTAGAATTGTTCTAATTTGTGGATTAATGCTTTGAACTAGATTGTGAAAATTACTGAGTGTTAGAGCTAAGGAGAAGGTAATGCTCAACATTGTTGTATCTTAGAATTCTATTATCTAAATTATTTAAAATCACTTGGATTTATGGAAATTATCCCATGTTCTTGAAAAATTTTTTCGCATACTTTACTTGGGACTAGCAAAATGCTACTTGGGGATTGTGTTGAGGGTCAAATATTGCATATTAGACCCCAATTATTACTTATTTTTATAAACATGATAATGCTTAATGTTCTATGTTAACCATGTTTGTATTACAAGGTGAATTTAAGAGCTTGGATTGAAAAGGATGTTAAAAGCATGGATTTAACACTTAAGAATCACCAAAGCCAAGATTGGATCTGATGAAATCACGAATGATGAATGCACATACTAAAGATCCAAGAAAACCAAGTCAATAATGAAGAAAATTAGAGTTTTGAAGTGAAATTGCGTAATCCTCGACCTATCCTGGTCTCTGCTCGACCATTTGAAGCTCGACCGGTCGAGGTGCCTCGACTCGAATTCCAATGAGTAAAACAACTAAATTTTTATCCTGCTCGACCAGTCGAGGGTATCCCACGACCAGTCGAGGATGGCCCATGACTGGTCAAGGACAACCCATGACCAGTCGAGGGTTACGTAATTTTTACGTGGACTGCGTAAATTAGAGATAGTTTTCTAAAATTACCACTCGATGCGTAAGTCTAAGGCCTAAAACTATAAATAGAGGTACCTAAGGCACTCATAGGCATCTTCTGTGGTTTGGGGGTGGAGTAAAAAGGTGGAGCCACCGTCCGAGAGTTCTTCTTCTTTCTCTTTAGTTGCTCTTTCTATTTTGTTTATGGGTTTTTAGTTCAATCATGTTTATGGTTGGTTAAACCTCTTAGCTAGGGCTAAGAGGTGAAGCTTGTAGCGTGATTGGGATATTTTCTTTGCTTTGATTCATGTTTTATTGAACTCTCTTGAATTCTAGTTTGATTATGAAGGAATATTTTTAATTTTTAATGGTTTGTTGTGATTTAAATTACAATAAACCTACGATAACTTGAGATATCTTCTTTTCCTAAGTTGAGATTATGAAATTAGGAAATCTTGTTATTCACCATCATCCCATGGGCATGGTAGGGTGATAGAATCTTCCATAACTTTCACAATTCTCTTATGATTGGTTGTGGGTTTGGTAAATTGTTGTTGTTTGCCTTGTCTCATGGGCATGGTTAGGTAACGGAATCACTTCTAAAATCTCACCACTCTCATCCATTGATGATTAGATCCATGAGAAGTTCAGATATCTGAAAAATCTCTTCTTACTAATTAGATAGGATAGGACTCTGATTCCAATTATGTCCTTGAATCATGCACGGTAGCTTCCTTCCCAATTGCTACAAGTGGATCCTTGGCACCCTAGTTCCTACCTTTAAATTTACTAGTTTTAATTACTTTAATCACAATTACTCTCTCAAATATTCCAAATTTAGGTTCCCATCTTTTTCTAGTTCTACTTCTAGTTACTTTCAGAAGACACACAAGTTCAGTCCCTGTGGATTCGACCTTGGTCTCACCGAGATTATTACTACATCGCAGCCCTACACTTGGGGTTGTGAATAGGTATATCTCATCTTGACCTAAATAGACATATTTAAGATCAACGGGCATAGGTTTTAGGTCAAGCTTCGGTGCTTTGAGGCTAGACGGTAGAGGCACTATGTCAGTTTGGGGTCATTTCTCAAATTGTGGCCTTCACCGATTAACTTTAAGTACCGGTGCAGTATCAAGGATGACATCTCCCTAATTATGTCATCATCCATATTGGGGGAATGTGCCAAGCATATCTCTAGAGGGTCAGAGGATAAGTTTATTAGAGCTTTATCTTCCACGAAATAGTCTATCATATTAATGTCGTGGGCCTCGTCATCATCCTCTGCCTATTTACTCATGTTAAAAAAGATATTGAGCTCCAACGTCATATTTCCACAAGACAAATTCATGACCTCATTCCTGCAATTGATGATAGCAATGGATGTAGCAAGGAATGGGTGGCTAAGTTTGATAGGGATTTGAGTGCTTATATCTACAATAGGTGAGTATCTAGGACAATAAAATCTACTAGATAGTAGAATTTTTCAACCTGGACCAACACATACTCAATCATCCCCTTGGTACATGAACTAAGCGATCAACAAGTTGTAATGTGGTCCGAGTGGGTTTTAATTCAGCTAGACCCAATTGTTGATAGACCGAGTAAGGGATCAAATTTACACTCACCCCCAAGTCAAGAAGTGTGTTTTGAATTTGGTGATTTCCAATTATACAAGTGATAATTGTGGTACCAAGATCTTTATATTTCTATGGCACATTTTGTTTGAGAGTGGCACTCACTTTTTATATCAGGAAAACTTTCTTTTTGATACTTTGCTGCCTCTTAGTTGTGCATAAGTCTTTTAGAACTTGGACATCTGAAGGAGTTTTTTTCATAGCATCCAGAAGAGGGATGTTGACCTTCACTTGTTTTAACACCTCTAGAATATCCTGTGAGTTGACTAGAGGTTTTGGTGCAATCAACCGTTGAGGGAATGGAGAAATCGCCTTACTTTGAGGTTCTGATTCTAACCGATGTGAGGCAATGATAGGTTTATCATCCCTATCTTCTTTCAGGTACTTAAACTTTTCACCTCTTAACAGAATAGATTTGTAAATTGTCTTTTCACTCCTAAGAGTAGTGATAGACTTAGCTTGTTCCATCTGATTTAAAGAGCTTGGGTCATTAATTTCACATTACAGTTTTGGATTGGGGAAAAGTTGGGCTGGAAGCATCCATTTCTCCCCACTCACTAAGTGTGCCTCAATCCTTTGAATGGATTTATCAAGGTCTTTGAAAGCCTGTAATGTGTTTTGATTAAAAAGCACCAGATTTTGAATGTGTTTTAAAACTGGATCCTCCTGAGGCTTCTTTTGATTTAAAAGCTGAGATAGAGCCCCTTGAGGGTTAGCTGTTTGTCCATTCCTCCAACAAAAATTAGGATGGTTCCTCCAGCTGGGATTATATGTATTTGAGGTGGGTCCACTGAAAGGTCTTTAGTAATTGTTCACAACATTCGATTGCTCATTCAATACCTCTTGAAAAGCAGGTATGGTTGGACAATTTTCAGTTGTATATATGTTACAAGCATAGATACCGCAAACAACTTCCTTAGCCTTATCCTTCTTGAGTTTCATGGTCTCTATTTTCCTTGTGAGGTTAGCCACTTTAGCATTTATGTCATCTTTCTCTTTTAAAATATATATTCCGCCCCTCTCCTTTGATTAAGTAGGCTTAAAAGTGGTGCTAGGTCTTTGGGAGATGTCCCATGATTGTGCGTTTTCATCAAAGTATTCCCACACATCATCAACATCTTTGTTCATGAATTCTCCATTGCACATTGTCTCAACCAATTGGCACATGAAAAATGATAGTCCATCATAGAAGAAATTTATTATGCGCCACGTTTCAAAGCCATGTTATGGGCATGAACTGACAAGATCTTTGAACTGCTCCCAACATTGGAAGAATGTCTCATCTTCCTTTTGGGTGAAGTTCATGATCGACTTTCTGATGGCGTTCGTCTTTTTGTATAAGAAGAATTTCTTTATGAAATCCCTTGTCATGTCATTCCATCTGCCAATCGATCGTGGATGTAGTGAGTGTGACCAAGTCTTTGCCTTTTTCTTTTAAGGAGAAGGGAAAGTGTTTCAGCCTGATCATGTCCTTAGACACATTAAGAAAGTATAAGGTG
This sequence comes from Magnolia sinica, assembly GCF_029962835.1. NCBI lineage: Eukaryota > Viridiplantae > Streptophyta > Magnoliopsida > Magnoliales > Magnoliaceae > Magnolia > Magnolia sinica. Next base: position 46,290,114 of record NC_080580.1, read on the forward strand.
GTTATTATCTCATCAAACTCTTTTATGTATAGATATGGACTTTCAGATTCAAGTCCATGGAACTTTGCAAGGAGTTGGATTACCCTTGGTTTAATATCCATATTTCATGTATTTTCTGAAAAAATCATACAGGAAGGTGTACTCACCCCCACTGGTTGTAAGAAATCTTGTAAGGTATGAGGCGGGAGTGCGTTATGCACCTCATTCTCATCCTGAATTTCCTCAACTGGAGGTTGAGGTTGATTTGCAGCCTGAGGATAGACAACCCTGAGGATCTCTAGCGGTGTCTAATCCTGTGATGGATAAACAACCCTTCGACCAATCCTCCTTCACTTAAGAGAGATCAAGTATTGTCACGGACCCACTTGGGTATGAAACACTCGAAGCCCTTAGGTGACTAAACCTAAACCTAAGAAAGAAAACTAAAGAAACTAAAACAAATAAGAGATCTAAAATAAGAGAGAGAATTACAAAGAGGTTACCGGATTGGAGATTGCTATGTCAAAATCCTACAAACAGAAAACCAAGTTAGATTATAAAAATAAGTTTAGAAAAATCCTAACCTAGAAACAAAATAGAAATTTAATCCTAAAATTAACCTAATTCTAATACTAATTAAATTTAGAAAAGTGCAGTCGTAGTCCTCGGCAACGGCGCCAAAAACTTATTAACAACCCAAGTGTAGGGTCACAATGTAGTAATAATCTCAGTAAGACCGAGGTCGAATCAATAAGGACTATTCTTATACGTTTCTGAATTTAACTAGAACCAAAACTAGAAGAAAATCTAAATCTAAATCTGAAATATTAGAGAGAGTAATTGTGAATGTTGTAATTGAAACTTATGAATTTAAAGGTGGGAACTAGGGTGCTAAGGATAAAAAGGCCGAGCTAAGATTCCTAGAGGAGGGGGGGGGTGGTGAATAGGACTATGCTAAATTAAAAATTAAATGCAAAAATAAACAAAAGTAAATAAAGATAGCACTTAAACAATCCCACAATGCATAAATGAATAAAAACCTCAAATGTACAAGTATTGAGAAGTTGATACAGATGTTGTTCTAAGGACAACCTTACACTAAAAACTAATGGCTTATGGTAGGACAACCTGATTCCTAGAATGGTCCGTGTATCAAAATCTCAAACCGATACAGAGGAATAAAGAATAAAATAGCAAAGAAAATAACTAAGCTATTACAGAATTCCCACACTTACATAAAAAGATTAAAACATTTTCCATAAATGCTTAAAAAGGGAATTACAACATCCACACAATGCCATAATCAATCATTCACCGCAAGGCTAGAAATTATAGTGGTTCACTTGTGTGTACACCAACTGTTTAGAAAAACAGCTACACAACTACTTCACTCCCAATATCCTCACACAGTGGATATTGGCGTTCACTATGAAATAGGTATTTCAAGGTTCACGTAAACCTTCACAATTGTGTCTTTCAAGTGGGCTTACACAATTCAAAAACCCCACACTTTGAGTTTTTTGGATCACCTCAGATAAACCAAAAGAAAGAGATTTTTCCTGGCACAATCTCAAGGAAACCAAAAGAATAGATTTACAAAAATGTAAAATACTTATCTGGATATTCTCCTTTGATGCAGCTCGGTAGAACCAATTTGGAGTAGAAGTTCAACGTAGATGTTCAATGTTCACACTCACTTATGAAAAGGTTCTAAGTTCTAAATGATTTTTAGATTAAATCACCTTAGGCTAGCTTGATTTGATTTTGATTCCAAGAAATGGGAAAACTTCAATCCCTTCTTCAAATTAGATTGGAATATAGAACTCAAAATCAAATGTAAAAAGCTAATTATAGAGAATATTAAATGAGCACTAAATAACTTAAAAATATCACAAACTTATCTCTCAGAGTGGTGTCTTAATTTTGCTTGAAATTGAATGAAAAACTTTGAAAATCATGCTCTATTTATAAGTTAGAAACTATTCACTCGATTGGCCCAGAGGTTAGCTTGACTGATTAAAGGACCAAAAAAATTTTAAAATTTTAGGAGTGATAAGATAGAGTCGTTCCACGACCAGTCAAGTGGAAGGTTCGACCAGTCAAGTGGCCTTCACGATCGGTCGAGTCCTACTCACGACTGATCATGTGGGACCCAATTTAGTTGCTGGATTTTGAGTCAAGCCTGCTCAACTGGTCAAGCACTGTTCACTCAACTGGTCGAGGATCCAAAAAAAATCCTAAAAATTAGTAACAAACCTTGGACTGGTCAAGAAAATTCTAGGACTAGTCGAACATAGGCTAAGACTAGTCGAGAAAAAGCCTATACACTTATAAAGTGACCCAATTTAAGTATGCAATCAATATGACCTAACCTATGGTCAATCTAGGGTTATTCATACCTTATAAGTGATATTTGGATTTTGAATCATCATTTTCTTCGGTTGATATATGATCTTGAAATACATAAAGCTTGACATCTTGAAGTATGTTGAAGCTTGAACTTGTAATACTTTAAAGCTTGAGCTTGAGGTACTTGAGTTGCTTTTCACCTTGAGCTTTGAGTACCAAAGCAGAGTACTTTGTCTTGACTTAGATGAAGCTTTGAAACCTTAAACTATTGAAGCTTGAAAGTTTGAACAATCACTTGGTGTTATACTTGAACTTGTATATCTCTTGATCTTACATTTGAAGTTCTTGAGGTAAAGACCTTTGTTCTTGTACATGAGATGCATGATCTTGAATATGTAGATGAGTAACACAAAACACAGATTCCAAGAGGTTTTGGCACTATAAAATTTGACAATCATAGAAGCTAGAAAACATAGCAGTTACAAAGGATCCACTTGTAGCCATTAAGATGCTACCTTACTTGATTCAAGATATACAACTAGAATAAGTATCCTATCTTATCCAGTTGGAAGAAGAGATGCTCAAATCTATAAACTTCTTACTAATCTAACCTTAATGGAAGAGGGTTATGAAGATTTGGAAGAGATTTTGTCACCAAACCATGCCCAAGAGACAATGGTAAACAATAGGATTTATCAATCCCACAATCTTAAATAAGAAAAGAAGATACTCAATGCTATCACAGTGTTTACTATAATTTGAGTCACAATAAACCATTGAAAACTAAAAATCTTCCTTAAAATCAACTATAAATTAATGAAGTTCAACATGAACATAAATCAAAGCAAAGAAAACATCCCAATCACGCTATAAGCTTCACCTCTTAGCCCTAACTAAGAGATTTAGCCAACCATAGACATGATTGAACTAAGAACTCTTAAATAAAACATAAAAACAACTAAGGAAGAAGAAGAAAGACTCCTGGCGGTGGCTCTTCACCCTTTTTCTCTTCTCCTTAAACCCTAGAAGATACCTAGGAACGTCCTAGGGACTCCTATTTATAGTTGTGAAGCCCCATCTTATGTAACTCCTTCGAATATCTGAAAACCATCTTGAATTTAGGCACTTCGTATAAGTCCCGCATTACGCTTCAGTTAGACCAAATTAAGGTTAAAAATCATACTTTCTCGCTGAATAATTTTGCGCGATTTTGGTTGGACCGAAGTTTGCTTCGGTTGGACTGAAGTTGATGCTGAAAAATCTTGTGCAGAAAATCTGTCAAATTTAGGTCGGATCGACTCCAACTGAAGTTGGCTCAGGTCAGACCGAATTAAGCTTGAAAATCTTGATTTCTTATTGGACAGTTTTCTGCGATTTTGGCCAGACCGAAGTTGGTTCAGGTCAAACCGAACTGTCCTGTTTTTTGTTGCGGATTCTGCATTCTTTCAACTCCTTTCTTTATCCTTTGTACTTGGTTTCCTTGGATCTTTGGCATGTGAATTCTTAATTCTTGTTCTCCTAAGATCCATCTGTTGCCTTGGTGATTCTTTAGCATTAAATCCATGCTTTTAGCATTCTTTTCAATACAAGCTCTCAGATTCATCTTGCAACACAAGCATGTATAAAATATATCATTAAGCCATATCATGTTCATAAAATTAAGATATAAATACAGAAAAATATGCAATATTTGACACTCAACACATATCATAAAATGAATACCTTAAGGAAAGCAATCATGAATTTTGCGCAAAAAAGTGGATGAGACCTTCTTCCAATGATGGGAGCAATTTAAGGATCTCATAAATTCATGTCCACAATATGGATACAAAACATGACAGATAATGAGCTTTTTCAATGAAGGAATGACCTCATCCATGTGCCAATTTGTGGAGATGATGTGTAATAGGGAATTCATGAACAAGAAAGCCGATGATGCATGGGATTATTTTGATAAGCTTGCTGAAAACGTGTAATCATGGGATACCTCCTCAAGAACCACCACTTCTAAGCCTACTTAATCAAAGGAAATGGGAGGAATTTATGTTTTAATAGATGAAGATGATATAAATGCAAGAGTGGTCAATCTCAAAAGGAAAGTCGAGGCCATGAAATTTAAGAAGGCGGAACCCAAAAAGGCTGTGGAAGTTGTTTATGGTATTTGTGCTTGTAACATACATACAACTGAAAGTTGCCCAACAATTCCTGCATTTCAAGAGATATTGAATGAGCAATCAAATGTCATAAACAACTACCAAAGACCTTTCAGAGGACCCACCTCAAATACATACAACTTCAGCTAGAGAAACCATCCAAATTTCAGTTGGAGGAATAGACAAACGGCTAACTCATAAGAGGCCCTTACTCAAATTTTAAATCAAAAGAGGCTTCAAGAGGATACGGTTTAAAAATTCATACAAAAATAAGAGCTATTTAACCAGAATACGGTATAAGCATTCCAGGATCTCAAAACAACAATGAGAATGTTTGCATCGTCCATTAAAAGGATTGAGTTACACTTAGGGAGTGGGGAGAAAGGGATGCTTCCAACCCAACCCCTCCCCAATCCAAAACTACAATGTGAAATTAGTGACCTAAGCTCTTCAAATAAGATGGAGCAGGCTAAGTTTATCACTACACTTAGGAGTGGGAAGATTATTGATAAAACCATTCCGGCGAGGGTTGAAAAGCCTAAGGACTCGGAAGAAATTGAAAATGATAGACCTTATAATGCCCCACATGAGGAAGAACCGGAAAAAGTGAGTAAGTCGATTGTGCCATTCCCTGAGCGGTTGATTACACCAAAACCTCTAGCTACTGTTCACAACCCCAATGTAGGGTCGCGATGTAATAATAATCTCGATGAGACTGAGGTCAAATCCACAGGGAGTAAAATTGTACATATTCTAAAAATAACTAGAACTAGAACTATAAGAAGATCTAAATGTGAATTTTGGAATAATTGAAAGTGAGTGTGAATAATATTGATTAAAACTTATGAATTTAAAGGTGGGAATTAGGGTGCTAAGGATACACTTGTAGCTGTTAAGACGCTACCTTACTTGATTAAATAAACACAATTGGAATCAAAGTCCTATCCTATCAAGTTGGAAGATAAGCAATTCAAACACAATCTAAACTTTTCATTGACCTAATTGTCAATGAAAGAGAATTGTGATGATTGGAAGGGATTCCATCACCCTACCATGCCCAAGAGATGATGGTGAACAACAGGATTTACCAATCTCACAATCTCAAAATAGGAAATGAAGATATTCAAAGCTATCACAACATCTATTGTAATTTGAGTCACAATAAATCATAGAAAACTGAAAATATTCCTTAAAATCAACTTAGAATTCAATGAAGTTTAAAGTAAACAAGAATCAAGGCAAGATAAACATCCAAACACGCTACTAGCTTCACCTCTTAGCCCTAGCAAAGAGGTTTAGCCAACCATAGACATGGTTGAACTAAAAACTCTTAAACAAAACACGAAAATAAACCAAGAAAGAGGAAAAAAACTAATCGGAGACATCTCCACCCTTTGGCTCCACTCTTTGAACCCTAGAAGATGGTTTGGGATGTTGTAGGGACTCTCCTATTTATAGTTGTGAAGTACCATCTTACGCACCGCCTTGGAATTTTTGCAAACCAACCTTGAAACTGCCTCAAATTTATGCAACGACATTATGCATTGGTCAGACCGAAGTCACCTTTGGTCGGACCGAAGTTGAATTCAAGTTTTAACAGGATTCCATTTCATCGGTTGCCCGATTTTGGTCGTACAAAGCTTGGGTTCGGTCGGACCGAATTAATCTTTGATCGAACCGAATTAACTCCAAAATTCATCATTCTTCATTGGAGCTTTTTGTGCACTTTCAGTCGCTTCGAATCCTTACTTTGGTTGGATCAAATTAACTTTCAGTCGAATTGAATTAGCCTTGAATTTCATTGTTTGGTTACTAGATTATTTTGTGCGATTTCAGTCAGACCAAAGTTGATTCGATCGGACCGAACCTGTCTATTTTTTGCTGCGGATTCTGAAGTCTTTCCAGTCCTTTCCTCATCATTGTACTTAGTTTCTTTGGATCTTTGGCATGTGAATTCTTCATTCTTGGTCTCCTAAGATCTATCCTTTGCATTGGTGATTTTTTTAGCATCAAATTCATGCTTTTAGCATTCTTTTCAATCTAAGCTCTTAGAGTTACCTCAAAATATACACATGTATAAAATATACCATTAAGCATTATCATGTTCATAAAACCGAGATATAAATGGGAAAATATTCATTATTTGGCACTCAACACACTCCCCAACCAGTGTTTTACTAGTCCCATGCAAAACATGTATGAAGAAATCTTCAATTCTTAATGTTCAAACCTCTTCCTGAAAATAATCTTTTGTGTAAACAAGTATGAATGAGTATAATCCACAGAGGTGAGAGTGAAAATTTGAAAACCTAGAGCTGAATCAAGCAAGCAATCAATCAAATAGGTTCTCCATTAATTGCTTAAGACCATAAGTTCATATATCAAGTTTTTCCAACGTGGTAGTGATTTCCAACTTCCACAAGGCTACCTTCGGTACTAATTCCAGGTTTGCCAGTCCATTAATGAGGGGGTGTTTTTATTGAGACCTTGTGCTCATGAGTTAATACTGAAATCAATCCAAGGACCTGGGGGGTCTTATTCTTTTTCCCATTTTCCTTCATCTGTAAGTTCGGACCCATTCATAGGAGGGTATTTTCATCCTTGTCTATGAAGCTGTCGGTGAGCTTAAAAGTGACATTAGTCTCATGCGTGACTGGCCGTTGAGGACTTCTGGCCTTTAAGGATTTTTGTCACTAGCTTCGTCTACTGCCCGCATGGGTATGCACGTGATGTGGCCTGTATGGGCTTTTTAGGGTCGCTGGCTCCACACTTTTATCCCAGATAATATATAGGTCTTACGCGTAGTTGGCCATATATGGCTTGGCTAAGCTGCATTAGACGGTGAATCAATAATTGACATATCACTATTGCTTACTGTTGCCCATGATAGCTTACTGTTGCCCATGATAATCTAATGGTATTTATTCTTTATATCCAGCCAACTTGGTGATAATAATCAATTTTGATAAGTAACCAGTAGTGACAGCGACAGTGGGGATTTTTTTGATGGTGAACAACGAATAATGACAGCGATGGTTGGGACTTCGACGATAGTGATATGTTTAAAGTTTTGCCTTTTATTCATCATTTATTTGTGATTGCCCCCTTTTGATGTAGAAGAATTATCATAATAATCTTCTAGATCAAAATCTCTCCTGTTGTTAGGGGTGATACTTCTTAATGAAGCAAGCATTGACTGGTATACTGTGCCTCATCCGTCTTAATTTGTTACTCTGTATGCTCCATTGGAGTAGACTTCAGTTATGATATACGATCCGTCCCACTTAAGGTCAACCTTGCCCCCTGTTCTTTGAGTGACTACTATTGGCCTTTTCAACATCATAACCGGATCCCCTTTCTTGAAAGATTGCTGTTTAACCTTTTTATTGAATGCAGTAAAAATCCTGGCCTGATTTAACTGCAAGCGCTGCTGAGCTTCCAGTCTTTTTTCATCGAGCAGATCCAACTCTTTCAACTGTATTCTTGCGTTCTTGTCATTTGTGATTGATTGATGCACTGCTACCCCTAGTGAAGCGACTTGTATTTCGATTGGCATGACAGCTTCTATACCATAAACTAATGAATATAGGGTAGCTTGTGTCACTGTACAATGAGTAGTCCTATAGGCCCATAAAGCTTCCTGCAATTTTTCATCCCAGTCACGCTTATTCCCGTTCACTATTTTCTTCAGTATTTTCACAATCATTATATTAAATGCTTCTACTAGCCCATTAGCTGGTGGATAATAGTGTGTTGAGAACGACTGATGAATTTTGAACTTAAGACATAACTTCTCCAAGCCGCTGTTCTTAAAAGGAGTACCGTTGTCTACGATGATTTTCTTCGGGATACCATGGCGATATATTATTGTGTGTTGAATGAAATTAACAACATCTTTCTCTTTAACACTTCGCAGCGCAATCGCTTCTATCCATTTGGAGAAATAGTCCATTGCTGCTAGTATATATTGTTTTCCTCTAGACGATGGTAGATTTATGGGGCCGATGACATCGAGTCCCCATGTGGCAAAAGGCCAGGACATAGCTGACTCATGAAGGTCTTCAGGGGGTACATGTATGATGTCCCCATGGATTTGACACTCATGACATCACTTTGCATAGTCTATTACATCTTTAAACATTATTGGCCAGTAATATCCCATCTGGTGTACTCGGTGGAACAAATTCCTTCCGGCCTAATCTGCCCCACATTCCCCAGAATGTGCCTCTTGCAACACTTGGCCCGCCTCCTCTTCACTTAGACATCACAACAGTATTTCATTATAAGACCTTCTGTATAATCCTTCATTACACATAATGAATCTTTTCGCCCTCTACTTAACCTGCAACTTCACCTCTGAATCTTCTGGGAGGATATCGTATTTGAGATAATCAATGAAAGGCTGACGCTAGTCATCTGTTGTCACTGTAGACATGATATAGTGAGTGCTTCCATTGTTTCGCTGATTATATCTGCTGAGGGCAAGAATCTCCTTTCTTCGATTGTCACTTACAGGGGGCTTTGATCTGGTGAGACAACGCCGCTACTAAACTGGTCAAAGCATTGGCCCTCGCGTTCTCGTACCTTGGTATATGCTTGATTTCAACGTTTAAAAATTGTTCCAATAAATGTTGCGCCCTTCAATAGTATGGCAGAAGTTCTTATTTTCTTGTTTCAAATTCAATTGTCAACTGATTTATGAGCATCGTAAAATCCCCATAAATCCACAGTTCTTTTGTCTTCAGTTCGCTAGTTATTCCATCCCAATGATAAGGGCATTATATTCGGCTACATTATTTGTACATGCAGTAGCCAACGTGAAAGAGTAAGGTAACAAATCGCCTTAAGGGGTGATGAATATTACTCCGTCACCTGCTCCTGTTGCCTGGGCCGCTCCATCAAAGAACATTTACCACACTTTGGCAATTCTGTCATCATGACCTATTCGTCAGGAAACTCATCAAAGATGGCTTCGCAGTCCGTTACAATATGGGCTACTAGAAAATCAGCCACTGCCTGTTCTTTTACTACTTTTGTTAGTACATACGTAATCACATATTCAAACAATAGCAACATCCACTTTGCCAGCCTTCCTAACAACATTGACCTTGTCATCAAAAACTTGATGGGGTCCGCTCGAGATATCAAGGTTATGACATGGGATAGACAATAATGTATTAATTTCTAGACTACAAATATCAATGTCAAACATATTTTTTCAATCAGTGTATAATTGCATTCTATGCCTATGAAAGTTCAACTTAAATAATAAAGTGCCGCTTCCTTCCCATTTTTGTTCACTTGTGCCAATAAGCGTAACGCTCTGAATTTCGATGGTCGACCCGAGATTCAGAAAATCACTTATGCATTATGGATGATGATATTTAGGATCATTTCTTTTTCATGAATTAAGCATGCATGAGATTATACTAAGCAACACATCATACTCAGGATTTAATTAAGCTAAGCAAGTGTGGAAGTCTAAAACATATCTATTTAAGTATGCAAGTGTTTCACAAAATTTCCTCCAAAGTATGAGTATATAATAAGGTTTAATATATGTGTGTGTGTGTGTGTGTGTGTGTGTATAGTTTCAAAATGTACAAAAAGTGGTAGCGTAATGTGTCTAACTAAGCCCAGATATCCCAGTGGTCCCTACGAAACGACACGTAGTCTACATCGACCCGCCCGAGAGTTGGAAGTAGGAGAATTCCTCCTCCTCATCTAAGAATTCCTGCTCCATTGCATAGGCTTCACCTGTACCTACATCTACATCAGATTCTGGTTAGTGTTTTAAAACACTGTCCCAGAGTGGGAGTGAGTGATCAACTCAGTGGTTCTATAAGGTAAAAATTACACATGTTATCAAGTCAATCAAAGTAGTAATGATAAGGTAGTCATAACAATCACTTCCTAAATAGTCTTTTTAATGCAGAGATGGAGTGCAAGTAATGATGCATGCCCTCACCCATCATGCTCCCTCACAAACAACTCCAATAACCTATTTCACATATGACAACACTTCCTCAAATGATGCAACTCCAACGCCTTCTTAGCACATCTTAACAAATGTAGTGTAATGCATGGTCGTGTTAGCCAAGTAATTAATTAATCTCATTCATACAGTAAGTTTGGGAAGCTAGGGTACCTCCCTTTATATCATTGACCCGAATCGAACATTTAGCATTGGACAACCGTAGTGGTCCTACTCCTATGTTCTAGATCCATCTAGGTTTGTCAATCATAGTTAAACACATATGAAAGGTAAGTTGTAAGTTCGTCACTCTTAGTCAAACACATACGATAGGCAAGTTGCAAGAAGTTGTGTTGGCGGTCACTACGGGGAGGCTCATCACCCCAGCATAGGCTGACAGCACGAACACGGTGTCCCATAACACCATGCCCGGCTCACGAGTCTTAAATGCTCATTGGTCACTATGTGGAGGCTCGTCACCCCAGCATAGGCCGATAGCTCAGACACAGTGTCCCATACCACCATGCCCGGCTCCTGAGTCTTAGTGAATCATGGTACCATGGTTAAAGCTGATCTTTACATTGGTGAGGGGTACCTTAGATTCAAGCAGTCGCGTCCATATATAGTAAACACACAATAGGTCAATTGGTTCATTAGGCAAGCTTGATTGGTACGGGCGCACGTTGACTTAATCGACATGGAGCGCATAAGTGCTCCTCGTGGCCTAGCCACTGTCGACAATCGTCGTGTGACTCGTATTCATCGAGTTTACCCAAGGTGGCAAGACTAAATCGGCCACCCACACAAGGACTTTTAACGATTGCCTGGGCTACATTTGTAGCCTTAATCCTATCTAAATGCTACTACAACCACGTGTAATACTTATCCCAGCTTTCAACGAACAATGCATGTAGATTTCTCATGTGGGCATTTCATTAAACACAGAGACCATGTCAAATATAACTTGCACTTTATCAATTGACTTCATAGAGGAAAACATACATATGCATAAGACAACAGGAAATCCCACCTTAATACTATAGTAAATACAAATCATCAATAATTTCTCATTTAAACAATTTATCAAACACATAGACTACATTAGTTACAACAAATGTTTTATCAATTATTCATACAGAGAAATCTATATGCATATGACAATGATGAGTCCTAGATTAGAAATCATAGAAAGCATTAATCATAACAAGCACTAATCATCAATAATTTCCCATTTAGACATTTCAACAAACACATAGGTTGCGTTATTTATTTATCACAGTTCATAGGTGTATCTCATAAAGAAATCAATGTATTTACGACAATACGAGAGCAATCAAGACAGACATAAATCATTAGCTGTCATGAAAGCATTGATAAACTGCAACCTAAGCATTTATAGTCCACACCTTTCGTTAGTATGCTCGACTCGGACTCGGTCTAAACTCTACATTTCCAAAAATGGAACGTCAGGCACCTAAATGATGAAACTGGTTATCTAGGTTAACGAAAGCTATCCGTGAGTCCTACATCGATATTAGGTTTGGTATTTCTTACTCAAAATCATAGCTGAAGGAAGTTTGGTAACATAAACGAGGCGGTGATTAAGAACGTGGATGCGTGAGAGAAGATTTCCCACTACTGTAGCAATCTCCCCAAGTTTCTTCTTCCTCTTTTCTCTCTTTTCTCTTCTTTCTCTCCTAGGGTTTGCAAAATTTGTATATGGGGAGAGAGGGAGTGAAATAAGGGCTATTTATAAGCCTACATGTGATGTAAATATCCCCAGGGCCAATTTATATTATGCTTCTAACGAGTGGGCGGCTGTTTCTGATGAATCGGGCTCATAGGAGGCCCACAACTCATGTACGTCATAGGGTACACTCCCTGACAATAGATCTATGCTAGGACATGATTTTTGTGTGATCAAATAAGCCGATCGACCGTGGAGAACCTGTGTCAGATCAATGGTCATACATGTTCAATCAGGGCCACGGTTATACGAATATGTGCAAGGAAATTTCCTTTCCCCATGGGTGAAGTTTGGTCACAAAAGAACGGTCCAAATTCTTCAACTTCGGGTGAGAGCAAACGACCCAATTCACTTAAGTTTTAGTTCATTTTCTAAGGATATTCACGTTTCTCATGCACTTCACTCATGGTTCAAGTTGGACGTTTCTGGACACTATTTGGGCTTGATTCCTACGATGGCTGTCAAGCCAAATAGGATGTACATCTTCCTATAATTTCACAGTCATCAGACCCTCGACGTGTAGTTTAGGTCCGTTACCGAGTTTCAATGTACTCCTGAGAGCGACAGGCCCTTGGGATTTTGCCTAAGTCTTCAGATGACATTGAGTCAGTGGTACTCATGGTTTTAGGCCTTCTCAAATATGAAAATGGTAGACCAAGCTTAATCCATAGATTACATAGCTAAATTCCATCTAAGTTATATAACGGACGCGGTCCTTGGGTTGATCTGCCTAAGGTCAACCTCAACTTTGTACGGATTTTTTCAGGACGTTACAATCTACCCCCCTTAAAGAAAAATTTTATCCCTGAAATTAGTACCTTTTTGTACTCCTCGAGGATTTGTGTGTAGTTTTTACGAACTTCAGCTTAAATTTCCCAAGTAGCCTCCTCCTCGATGTGGTGTGTCCATAACACTTTCACGAGTGGGATGACCTTGCTGCGCAATACTTGCTCTTTCCTATCCAGAACACGTGTTGACCGCAATACATAGGTAGCATCTTTCCTTAGTTGTACTTGCTCCCACTTGATGATATGAGTGGGGTCAAGAACATATTTCTTTAGCATCGACACATGAAACACGTTGTGTACGCCTGCGAGTGGTGTGGGTAAGGAGAGACGGTACATCACCAAAGCCACTCGGTCTAAAATCTATAATGGCCCAATAAACCTCGGCATGAGTTTCCCTTTCCTGTCAAAACAAAGTACTTCCTTCATTGGGGAAACTTTAAGGAATACATGGTCCCCAACTTCAAATTCCAACTGTCTCCGTCTTGTGTCAGCGTAGCTCTTCTACCTACTCTGGGCCGTAAGGAGTCGACGCCTGATAATATCAATCCTTTATGAGGTTTCCTGAACCAAATCTAGGCCAACCAAGATCTTCTTGCCAACTTTTGCCCAACAATGCGGAGCCCGACATGGGCGTCCATACAAGGCTTCATAAGGAGCCATGACAATGCTTGCTTGGAATTGTTATTATAGAAAAATTCAGCATAAGAGAGACAGTCATCCCAACTGTCCTTAAAGTCAAGTACGCATGCTCGTAACATGTCCTTGAGTATCTGATTTACCCACTCCGTCTGCCCATCGGTCTGTGGGTGGAACACGGTACTAAACTTCAGCTTCACCCCCATCGTCTCTTGTATTCGAGTCCAGAACATAAACATGAATCATGTGTCTTGGTCCGACAAAATCTCTAGAGGAACCCCATGCAGTCGTATTATCTCCTTAAAGTATAGCTTGGCTAGATCAGGAGGAAATGGGCCAACTTTGTCAACCGGTCCACAATCACCTAAATGAAGTCATGCCCCTTTCTCGTCTTTGGTAATCCAAAAATGAAATTCATAGATATGAAATCCCACTTCCACTTGGTTATGGGCATGGGCTAAAGTAAACCAGGGTTCGGCAGTGCTCGGCCTTGACTTGCTGACACGTGAGGCATCGGGACACAAAGTCTACTATTTGGGTCTTCATGTTGTCTCACCAGTATGAAGACTTTACGTCCCAATACATTTTCGTACTACCCGGATGTATCACTAACTTTGAATTGTGAGCGGCCTCTAGAACTTCTCACCTCAAGTCATGAAGGTTTGGGACGCATAGTCTGCCACGATACCGCAAACCTTCATACAAGCCAATCATCCATTCTGATTCTTCATTATCGCTTACATGCTCTCTCATCTTCAACAATAGCTCATCTTCTCTCTAAGCCACAATGATTCAGTCATCAATAAGTAGTTGCATGTGGAAGTGTGCGACGCTCTTGAATGGCTCCTCCACTGTCAGCCTCTGTTCGAAATCTAACATGAACTCCACCATGTACTATGCTCCTACCATTATTGGGGTTGTAAATTCTACAGTTTTCTTATGGCTCAACGCATCGGCCACAAGTTTGGCCTTACTAGGATAGTAGGAGACTTCAAACTTGAAGTCTTTCAAAGTCTCCATCCAACGGCGTTGCCTCATATTTAAGTCCCTCTGTGTAAAGATGTACTTGAGGCTCTGATGGTTGCAAAAGAGCTCGAACTCTTCTCCGTAGAGGTAATGTCTCTAGAGCTTCAATGCAAAAATGACTGCCGCCAACTCCAGGTCATTAGTGGGGTAATTTTCTTCATGTTTCATCAACTGTCGTGAGGTATAGGTGATCACCCTATCCTCCTGAATAAGTACACACCCCAAATCGACTTGAGAGGCGTCGGTGTAAAAAGGTATATTTGAACTCTTACTCTGGCAGCACTAATACGAGCGCAGATATCAGCTTGTCCTTTTAATTCTTGAAAGGCTGCCTCTGCTCTCTCATTCCAAGCAAATTTAAGATCTTTCCGAGTAAGTTGAGACAACGATTGTGCTATTTTGGAGAAATCTTTAATGAACCGGCGATAATAGCCGGCAAGTCCGAGGAAACTCCTCACTTCTGTAATTAAGTCGGGCTGCTCCCACTCTTGTACCATGGTCACCTTAGCAAGGTCCACGGTGATTCCTTCTTTGGAAATTGACTTCTTCCTTCCAGAAGTCGCATTTTCGGTACTGTGCAAACAACTGATTCTGCCTAAGAGTATCAAGGACTGCTCGTAAGTGTTCTTCACAATATTTTTTATTCTTTGAGTATATCAAGATGTCGTATATGAATACGATGATGAATCGGTAAAGATACGGCCGAAACACCCGGTTCATGAGATCCATGAATATGGCTGATGCATTTGTAAGTCCAAGCGGTATCATGAGGAATTCATAGTGCCCTAAGTTGGTCCTGAAAGTTGTTTTTTTCACATCTTCATTCCTAATGCACAACTGATGATACCCGGACTGTAAGTCTATCTTAGAAAAATACTGAGCCCCCTTCAATTGGTGAAACAGGTCATCTATCTTGGGTAAAGGATACTTGTTCTTTACCGTGACGTGATTTAGCCTACTATAATCTATACACAACTGTAGCAATCCATCCTTCTTTTCATAAATAACACAGGTGTTCCCCAATGAGATACGCTCGACCGTATAAAACCTGAGTCCAATAAATTATTAATCTACTTCCTCAATTCCTCCATTTCACATGGAGGCATGCGATACGTTGACAAAGAGATAGGTGTCGTACCTGGCACAAGGTCGATGGTAAAGTCGATCTCACACTGAGGAGGTAGTCCAGGGAGCATTCGCAATAAGTCTATGAAATCTCGAACCACTGGCATGTCCCCAAGTGATGGACCATCACAATTCTCTAATAGGGAAGTGCAACAACGAATGCGGTAAGCATAATTGACCTAAAGTGGGAAGGCGAAGGTCGTTCCCTCGGGCCCATGTGCTGTCACCAATCTGGTTTCATAGTCAATCTCTGCCTTCATTTTGATGAGCCAATCCATACCGAGGATAATGTCGTAATGATATATCTTGGTTACAATCAGGTTAATGCACACCACTCTGCTCCCTAAGTCTATCGGACAACTCTTACAAAGCTTAGTGACGTCTGAGAAGGTTCCTGCTATGGCGATGACTCTCACCCCAATTAGAGGGGTAGTGTCCAACCCTAATCACTTAACTGTAGAGCATGTTGTCATTAAAACAGTGGACCCGGTGTCTACTAATAGGAATATAGGTGTACCTTGGATGTGGGCAGTGACTTCAAAGGCTAGAAGTACTGCAACTGCTGATTAAGATGCTTCGGCGACGAGTGCATGTACGTGAGCTTGTTGCGGGTGGTTAGGTAGCGTTGTCATAGGTTGCTAAGGTGGCCTATTTCAAGATGTAAAAGGTTAGTTGTATGGTTGCATCGGTGCCACAGATTGTAAAGGAGGGGCTAAAATACCATGTGGGGGCTGGCGGTTGACCCTTTGAGGTGGTGTGTAGCCGTTATCCCTTATCTCGATAAAGTAGAAGGGGTCAGTGTGGCCCGCTTTATTACAGTAGGTACACATGAGATCGAAACACCTTTACTGAACTAGCTGAGCCATTGGTCTTAGAGGCGAGCTCATACGCAGCCTCTTGCCGAGAAACGGCCGGGTTTGCAATTTAGGCCTAGGCCTTGGGCCCATTGGCAAGCATGTTTGAGACACCCACTCACCGTCCTGTTCAGCTCGCAAGGATATGTTCACCAACTCATCATAGTTGGGGATGCTAGCACAACACATCATATTGTGGGTGTCAGCCCGTAATCCCTACAAAAGCCACAACATTCTCATTGACTTATTTACAAAAATCAAAGGAGCATATCTAGCCAGTTCTATGAAACGGTCCTCATATTCTTCCACCGTCATTCCCCCCTATCTGAGGTAGAGGAATTCGCCTTCTTTTTCATTACAATAAGTGAGGGGGAAGTATTTCCCGTGGAAACATTTTTCAAACTCGTCCCACATCCACGCAAATCCTGTGGGAACGGTTTGTAGGACACTGTCCCACCATAAGTTAGCCTCCTTCTCAAACATGTATGTAACTAGCTCGACCTATTCTGCTTCAGTATAGTGTAATGGCTTCAACATCTTAGAAATACGATCCAACCAGTACTCGGCCTCCTCAGGTCTATGAGTACCCGCAAAAGTGGGAGGATGGAGGTTCTGAAAATGCTCAAACAGGCCACTTACAGCCATTATCCCAGTGGCCTGGATGGGTTGCATTGGTGGAGCCACATTCATGTTTTGTGTAATGGCCACCACTATAGTTATTAGGACCTGTTGTTGTTATTGCATCAAGAGCATCGTTTACTCTAATCTATCTAGGGGAAGGGCTACCTGAGGTATGTGTGGTGTCGATGAAGATGCACGGTTCTGACCCAGAAACGGTAGTGCACTCGGCGTTGACCCATTTGTAGGGCTAGTGGTCGGTTGTGAATCCGGCATCTTCTCGCTACTTGGACCCAAACTAGGCCTCTATTGGCTATCATTCGGAAAAGGGGTTCCATCAACCAACCCGCCAGGTGGGAGACGTGCCATGTTCCGAGTGGTTTTAGGAGGCATTCCCTATATACAACATAGGGTACAATATTGATAGAGTTAGGGTAACATCATCAGCTTTTCCCAAACATTCCACACTTTACTAGATAAAAGGAACTCCATGCATTTCATTAAACAAAATTTATCACAATTACATATGATATGGCATCACATGTACTATGACAGAATACATGACAGCTTACTAATAAAAGACTTTAACATTTACCAACCTAGCATCTAAACTAAGCTTATCTAAGGCTATTACAAGAAAAAAAATAAAAAGCAACTACAAACTATACTACTAATCTTCCAATTTTGGCGAAGGCGGAGGTGCTCCCTTATCCTGCATACAGCACAGGAGGGCCTTCAGAGTACGGGACATACTTTTAAACTTTTGCTTCAGATAGGCCTACTTTTCTTCGATCTTAGTCATGCGGGCATCTTAGGCGGCTCGGTCCTAGCAGTTGTCACGAGCAGTGGGAGGCTCCCAGTTGGAGTCCTGAGCCTCCACTTCTTCCTCCTGTTCCTCTTCTTCCATTTCTTCCTCTTCTTCTGTCTCCTCCTCAATCTCATCCCCGAATTATTCAAGTCAGGCCCAGCGTTGTCTGGGACCTTTCTTCATATTGTTGAGGGTAGTCTCGTTGATGAAATGGACAGGGGCGAGATTGTCCATGTGGAGCCTGAATCCAAAGTTACGGGTGATCTTGCAAACCAGTCGGCTGAATGGGAGGGACGAGTCCCCCCAAGTAGATTGTGCCACCCTCACTATCTAAGTCAAGGCAAGAGTGGGCAAGCACACCTTTTCTCCCTGTCCAACTCGATACAGGAAATCTGCCATAAATCTAATGCATTCTGTGTGGTTGCTCCATCTAGGATACACGTTATATGTGCATATATTGTGGAGCAGGTGATAATTGTCAGTCATGCATATCATTGGGAGGTTATTCCCTCACCTCCAATTAACGCGTTGGCCACAAAGGAAGCAAGTGCGGCGATCTCTCTCCCGTCCACTAGTGAGATTAGTTTCACTGGCATGCACAACAACACACTCCACTCCCATGATACGGGCCATGATATCCACATCAACCCTGGTTTCTGTTCTTCCCAATGGGATGGTAAACTGGAGAGGATCAAGAGTTGGGTCCCTTATGTGTGCATAGAAGGCTTGCACGGGGCCCTCACTAGCATGTGTTTTTCCTTCAAATATGGGGGCCCCATCTGTTCTTCAAGAGATAGTCGATCACCGAGTACATCCCGAACAATTTCTCATCCACATGAGCTTCAAAAATAACTTTACGATTATGGAACTTACCAAGTCCGGTACCTGCCAGTAGAGACCTCTCTATCGGGATTTGGGGGTCAAGGTCCCACTTTGACCTCTGTAGAAGAACAACCATTAGCCGAACTGTTCTCAATAGGCGCGAGTACATCCACTTGCAGTTGAAGCATCTGAGTCGGCAACGACAGTGCCTTTAGCCTTCGAGGTCACTGCCCACATCCAAGGTACACCCATATTTCTGTTAGTGGACACTAGGTCCACTATTTCTATGATATCATGTTCTATGGTCAAGTGCTTAGGGCTGAATACAACCCATATGGTTGGGGTGAGAGTTATTGCAGCAGAAAGAACTTTTACAGATGCCACTAAGTTGTGTGAGGGATGCTTGATAGATTTAGGGAGCAGAACGATATGCATTGACCTGATTGTCACCACAATATACCATTACGACGTCATCCTCGGCACAGATTAACTTACTGAAATGAGGGCCAAGATCGACTACGAGACCCGACTAGTGATGACACACGGACCCGAAAACATGACCTTTACATTCCCCGTTTAGGTCAGTTGCCCCCTCTTGGTTCTTTGTTATTCTGCCTTATTGAAAGATTGTAATGGTCCGACACCTGGAAACATGCCCGTGGTCCAGGACTTCTGGGAAGTATTTAAGACGATACCTGGATTACCTCCCCAGTGCGAGATCGACTTTACTATCGACATTGTGCATGGTGCTACGCCCATTTCCTTGTCCACGTATCGCATGCCTCCATGTGAAATGGAGGAATTGAGGAGATAGATTGATGACCTATTGGATTCAGGTTTCATACGGCCTAACGTATCTCCTTGGGGAGCACCTGTGCTGTTTGTGAAGAAGAAAGATGGATCACTGCGATTGTGTATTAATTATCACAGATTGAACTAAGTGACGGTGAAGAACAAGTATCCTTTGCCCAGGATAGATGACCTGTTCGATCAGTTGAAAGGGGCACAATATTTTTCAAAGATAGACTTACAGTCAGGGTAACATCAATTGCGCGTCAGGGATGAAGACGTGCAGAAGACAGCATTTAGAACTAGCTTTGGGCACTATGAGTTCCTTGTGATGTCATTTGGACTTACAAACGCACCCACCGTATTCATGGATCTGATGTACCGAGTGTTTCGGTCATATCTGTACTGATTCATTATCAATTTATAAATGACATCTTAATATACTTCAAGAGTCAGACAGATCACGAGGAGCACCTACGAGCAGTCTTTGATACTCTCAGGAAGAACCAGTTGTTTGCCCAGTACAAGAAATGTGACTTCTGGAAAGAAGAGGTCAAGTTCCTGAGACATGTGGTGTCCAATGAAGGAATATTTATGGACCTTGCTAAGGTGACCGTAGTTCAGGACTGGGAGCAGCCTAGTTCGGTTACTGAAGTGAGGATCTTCCTCTGCCTAACAGGTTACTATCGTCGATTCATTAGGGACTTTTCCAAGATAGCCAGACCGTTGTCTTAGCTCACTCGGAAGGATCTTAAGTTTGCCTGGAATGAGAAAGCAGAATCAGCCTTTCAGGAACTAAAGGACAAATTGACGTCTACTCGTGCTAGTATTGCCAGAGCAGGGGGTCAAATAGACGATATACACCGATGCCTCTCGTGTTGGGTTGGGTTGTGTTTTGATGCAGAAGGACAGAGTGATTGCCTATGCATTGTGACAGTTAAGGAAACATGAGGAGAACTACCCTATGCACGACTTGGAGTTGGCAGCCGTCATCTTTGCATTAAAGCTCTGGAGACATTACTTCTACGGAGAGGAGTTCGAGCTCTTTTGCGAGTACAAGAGCCTCAGATACATATTCACACAGAGAGACTTGAATATGAGGCATCAACGGTGGATGGAAACCTTGAAGGACTTCAAGTTTGAGGTTTCCTACCATCCCGGTAAGGCCAACCTTATGGCAGATGCATGGAGCCGCAAGAAGACAATAGCATTTGCAGCTCTGCTGATGATCGATGAATGGAACATGGTAGAGTTTGTGCGAGACTTTGAGCAGAAACTTATGGTAGAGGAACCGTTCGAGAGTGTCACACATATTCGTGCGCAGCCACTTATCGATGACCAAATCATAGTGGCTCAGGGGGAAGTTGAATGGTTAGTAGAGTTGAGGAAGCAAGCTATTGACGATGCAGACTCTGAATGGAGAGTTGGTACAAATGGGGGGTTTACGTTATCGTGGCCGCCTATGCGCCCCAAATCTTCATGACTTGAGAAGGGAAGTTCTCGAATCTGCTCTCACAATTCGAAGATGGTGATGCATCCTGGTAGTATGAAGATGTATTGAGATATGAAGCACTCGTACTATTGGGATAACATGAAGGCCCACAAAGCGGACTATGTATCCCATTGCCTCACATGCTAGCAGGTCAAGGACGAACATCCTCGACCTCCTAGTTTACTTTAGCCTATGCACATAGTTGAATGGAAATAGGATTTCATCTCTAAGGATTTCATCTCAGTGTTACTGAAGATGAGGAGGGGACATGACTCCATTTGGGTGATTGTGGACCGGTTGACAAAATCGACTAAATTCCTCCCAATTAGGGTCTCAAACTCAGCAGACGATTTGGTCAGGCTGTACATCAAGGAGATAGTATGTCTGCATGGGGTGTCGATGGAGATCATGTCAGACCGAGACATGATTCACATCTATCTTCTAGACTCATATCCAGGAAGTAATGGGTGTGAAATTGAAGTTCAGTACTGCGTTCCACCTGTAAACGGATGGGCAGAAGGAATGGGTAAATTAGGTGTTGGAAGATATGCTACGAGCTTGTGTGCTTGATTTCAAGGGCAGTTGGGATGACTGTCTTCCTTATGCTGAGTTCACTTATAACAACAGCTTTCAAGCAAGTATTGGCATGGGCCCCTAGAAGCACTGTATGGGCATCCATGTAGAGCACCACATTGCTGGGCAGAGGTTGACGAGAAGAGTTTGATTAACACAGAGTTAGTACAGATGACCTCAGAGAAGATCGACATTATCAAGCATCGACTTCTGGCAGCACAAAGTAAACAGAAGAGTTACGCCAATACGAGGGGGTGACCACTAGAGTTTGAGGTCAGAGACCATGTATTCTTGAAGGTTTCCCCAATGAGGGGAATCCTCCAATTTAGAAAGAAAGGGAAACTCACGCCAAGATTCATTGGCCCATTCCAAATACAAGACCGACTGGGTGTGGTAGCGTACCGCCTTGCTTTGCCCACACCACTCGCAGGCGTGCACAATGTATTTCACATATTGATGCTTAAGAAATACATTCCTAACCTTTTCCACATTATTAAATGGGAGCAGGTATAGTTGAGTGAATATGTTACTTATGTACTGCGACCGACGCATATCCTAGATAGGAAGGAACAGGTGCTACGCAGTTAGGTTATCCCGCTTGTGAAGGTAATATGGACGCACCACATTGAGTAAGAGGCTACTTGGGAAACAGAAGCCGAGGTCCACAAGAACTACCCTCAGATTCTCGAGGAGTACAAAAAGGTACTAATTTCGAGGATGAAATTTTTCTTTAAGGGGGGTAAATTGTAATGTCGTGGAAAAATCCGTACAATGACCTGAGTACCACCTCAGGCAGAAATCGCTAAGAATCAAATTATGAAAAATTAGACGAAAATTAATTAAGTACCAAACTGAATTAATTAGTAGATTAGCTTGAACTACTTTCTATACAAACTATAAGACCCAAAACTAGTAGAATCACTAACTCTACATTACGTAAAAACCTAAGATCAATCTCAAAACCCAATTGCTCTCGGGAGCATACTGAAACTCCGTATCGGACTTAGACCACGCGTCGAAAGTCCGATTACTGCGAAACTATACAATTATGACCGCCTTACTGGGCTTGAAAACCACCTCAGGAATCAAGTCCAAATATTATCCAGAAATGCATAACTTGAGCCTGGAGCGAAGTATGTGAGAAACGCGAATATCTTTAGGAAATAAACTCCAAACTTAAGTAAATTGGGTCGTTCGTTTGTAGACCAAATTTAAGGTTTCAAACCATCAGATTTTGACCCAACTGCACCCTCGGATCAGGAAAATTTTTCAACACAAGTTAGTGTACTTGTGGCCCTGATCAAGTGATAATGGTCGTTAAACTAAAACTGGTCCTTTGCGGTCGATCCACAAATTCGATCAGACCAAAACCTTAACCTGACATAGATCCATTGTCAAGGAACTTTCTCTAGACTGTATGCAGGAAATGGACCTCCAGATGAGCTCCATTGGTCCAAAACAGACGACATTTGGCTATAACCTAAGTATACCATGGCCTTGGGGCCATTGACATCAGTTCTGGGCCTATATAACGGCCTTAACCCACCCCTCTCTCATTCCATGCGAATTTCCTAAACCCTAGGACAAAGAAGAGAGAAAAGAGAAGGAGAAGGTTAGGAGAAGTGAGAGAGAGTTATGGTTTGTTGCTGGGATTCATTCCCACCACTCCACGTGCTGAATCCCCTCTTCCGTGTCGCTATACCGGCGATTTCGACTCCATATTTGGGTAAGGAATCCTAACCCTCATTTATTTTAGGTATCTAAATAGGTAGATCAGTGAAATAGCTAACCTATTTCATGTTATAGGTAGCCGTTGTGCAGTAAATAAAGGCGTAGTGTACGAACTGAGTTCGTAATCGGCATACCGACGAAAGGTGCAGACTATAAACCTTTAGGTTATGGTTTTCAAGGCTTTCAATGTCAGTTAATGATTTATGACTGACTTGATTGCTGTCACATGTACTTAGATGCTTTGTTTTCTAAGTATTACACATATATATATGAACTATGTTTAATATAATGTATTCTATGTGCTTGTCGAAATGTTTGAATGAATATCGAATTATGATTTGTGCTTGCTATGGTTATGGATTGAGAATACATGATTGTTGTATGTGTGACAACTCCTTTCTAGAAGGATTTACTATAATAAAGGTTACAACAAATTATTCCATGTATGTTGATCTGTGTAGGCTAAGTGTTTGATAAAATGCCTGAATGAGAAAATGCTTGTTAAAATGTATTTAATGAAGGTGTTGAGATAGGATTTTTAATTACCTTATCTTAGTTACAGTTTCCTTC
The DNA here is from genome assembly GCF_029962835.1 of Magnolia sinica. Lineage (NCBI taxonomy): Eukaryota > Viridiplantae > Streptophyta > Magnoliopsida > Magnoliales > Magnoliaceae > Magnolia > Magnolia sinica. Next base: position 46,314,148 of record NC_080580.1, read on the forward strand.
ATGTAACCTATCTTACTATTATGTGATTTATGGGTGAAATGCATATATATGATAACATGTGCACTATGTGTTTGTTAAAATGCTCAAATGAGATTTATATTTGGATAGGTTGACACATGCTATTTTTAGCTATTATATATGAATGCCTTTTGTGTTTGAGTATGATTGGGACTGATACGTAGTCCAGGCAATCGATAACGGTTTATGATAAGTGGCTGAACAAGTTTCACCACAACGGATACATTCAATGAATCCGAGTCGTACAATGATTATCGACAGTGGTTAGGCCATGTGGAGTGCGTATATGCTCCATTTCGATTAATTCAACGTGCACTTGTACCAGTCGAGCTTGTCAAGTAACCCGATTGGCCTCATGTATGTTCACCATGTATGGATGTTACTGCTTGAATCTAAGGTACCACTTACCATTAAAAAGTCCGTTTAACCTTGGTACCATGATCCACTAAGACTCATGAGCTAGGCATAATGGTATGGGATACCGTGGTCGAGCTGTTGGCTTACGATGGGGTGACGAGTCTCCCCGTAGTGTCCAGTGAGGAACCCAAACTCGTGAGCCGAATACAGTGGTATGAGACACTGTATTCGAGTTGTCGGCCTATGCTAAGGTGACGAACCTTTCCCATAGTGACCTCAAGTATAAACTAGGCCTACGCAAAGGTGACAAGCCTCCCGTAGCGACCTGAATTAGCCTGTCCATTATTTTTAAATCAAGGGTGATGTTGCCCTATAACTTGCATATCGTATGTGATTAACTAGGATTGACAACCCTATATGGATCATTAGTTGGGTAAATGATATAAAGGGAGGTACCTTAACTTCATGAACTTGCTGTATGAATAAACTTAATTAAGTATTGGCTAACACGATCATGCACTGCATTGCATGTGCTTTGGGAGGAAGTACACGTGTCCGGAGTGGTGCATGCCATGATCGAGAGATGATGTCACTGAGGGAGTGCAGGTGAGGGCATGGATTATTACAGCATATCATTCCCGCATTAATAAAAGTATTTAGGATATGAGTGTTGTACTGCTTTATCATTACTGCTTGATTGAATTGATAACATGTTAACCTTTGCCTTATAATACCACTGAGTTGATCACTCATTCCCACTCTGGAACGGTGTTCTAAAATACCAACCAGACTCTGTTGTGGCTATAGGTGTTGGTGATGCTTACGAGGCGGAGCCTGACTTTTATGATGATGAAGAGTTCTCCTACATGCAACTCTCTAGCGGGTCTATGTTGACCTGGAGTTGCGTCGATGAGATTACAGGGATACAAACTAGTTGAACATTACATTGTATCATTTTGTGAATTTTTGGAACTATACATGTAATTATTTAACCTGGCGATATGTTCATACTATGGGGACTTACAACTACTTATATGCTTTATATATCTATCACAGTCTTCCGCTTGCGTAATCTAATTGTCTCTGGAGTATGTTATACTGATTTAGTGTAATCTCATTCATGTTTAATGCACTAATACAAACAACATTTAATCATCATTATCTATGTTGCATAAGTGATGCGTTGGAACCTGGGAGCCGAGCTTCTGCTCGAACCTCGATTTTTTGGGTGTTACAATCATTAATGGCCTGTTATGTTCCTTGTCACAAACTAGGTCATCGTTGGAGAAGGAAATAATTGCTATGCAATCTTCTCGCCCCTCACTCTCTATCTCGGTTAGCAGCACTCCCCTTATGTCTTCATCAAATAAGGCTTTAATCAAGTTCTGTCAGGAGTCTTTTGATAATTTCAAAGCATCATAGACACTCAACTGAGCCGGAATGCCTTTCAAATGGCTTATAATATCATAAGTCACTTTCTTTGTCTCTTCACCCTTTTCTTTCTTGCTATTATCGTTGCTGCTGGCATGGTTCATAACTATTCCTGTTTTTGACTTTTTGCTTTTCAGATTCGGTGGGCTGGTCATCTTCTTCCCTGATCATAGAGTAGTCACTGCAACTTTCTCTCTTATTTCCTGATTATCTACTCTTGCTCTTCCTTGGTAGTTTTCTTGAATGGTAAGAACATTTGTTGTTGCTCTACTATCTCTTTCTTTCTCTCTTCCAACTATGATTTCCCCCTTATTTATCATCCTTTATATGATACACTTTAATGTATAATAAATTTCAGTCAGGTGTCCTATTATGCGGTGAAAATGACAGAAGTCTCTTTCTTTTGTCTTGGATGTTTCTTCGGGTCGCTTCGACACAGGTAGCTCAATTGTCCCTGCTTTCAATAGCTAATTCATCATAAGCAGTACATCCTCCTTTTCAAAAGTAAAACCCTCATGAGAGTTCAAGGATCTAGGTTTTTTGTCATAAAACCTTCCCCTAGGCCGGTTCAGCTCTTCTTTCCTTTATATCCTTTACCCCTTTCTTCTCTCGTATCCTGGTTTCTGTATTCTCTTACATCATGGCTTCTTTTTTCATGTTCAACAATGTTTGCAAACAACTTCTGAGGTCCTCTTTGTAGCAGCTCATAATTGAACGTCGACATTTTTCGAGCCATCAATTCTAAAGCATGAGCTTTCGTGGCCAAGTCGCAGAAAGTTCTGATGTCGCCACTGGTGAGACCAAATGCTACTCCCGTTTCCATAGAGTTTAGGCACATCTTCTCCTGCTCTTTCTTCTAGCAATTGCCTGTAAGAAGCCCCCAAGGTTTTCCATCCATCTATAAATTTTTCTACCGGCTCTCCTTCTCTCTGTCTTATTGAAGCTAATTTTGTGATACTGACATCTCGTTTTGATGAAAAGAAATTTGACATGAACGCATCTTACATTTGTTCTGACGTCCTTATCGACCCGGGCACTAGGCTGGAATACCATTTGAATGCTTTATTTGTCAAAGAAGACTCGAACAACTGGAGACAATACTGTGGCACTATAGAAAAATTCCCCATGCTGGTAATAAAATGCATCAGATGTTCCTCCGGTGACCCGTCCCCGTTAAACTTTTAAAAATCTGGATGTTTGAAATTATTCGGGAATGGGATATCATCAACTTCTTTTGGATATGGTGTCTGATATCTGAATCTTCCTGTATTCTCACGTTCCTTTTCTAATCTGACTGCTTCTTCAACAACTTTTCGTACCTCTTCTTGTATTAATGCTCTCATTGAAGGGGCAAACCCATGTGACCTGGTCAGCGGTGGCTGTGACCCTTCAGGGTGCTGTTCTCGTTCGTTTATGTTATCGGTCATTGGGGGCACCGCCATTCATGCCACATTATGCATCAGAGTTCCCAAGGCTTCCCAGAGGTTCCTACATTCCTCCATTAATGCTTTTTGCGCTTTCGCCATCTCAGTGATGCGATCCTCCGTAGTTGGAGAAGATCCTCATTTCATTTCGGCCATGTGAATGGTAGCTCTTCATTACCTGATGAGGCAATAGTCAAACAGGAGTGCATCGACATTATAGGAGTTGCCGAAAGGGGAGACTCGCATGAACTTTGTGTATTTTTAGAGTAGCCGGCCGATCGGGGAGATGGAGATTGGTGATGTGGATCCCAATGAGCATGTTAGTAAAGCCTTTCCTTTATGCACTCTTCCACCGGGGGCTCTTAACATGTAAAGCAAGGAAATCTCATGCCATCGAAGGAATCATCACTTACATGGGGTAGATTACCGGTAGAGCAAGTTCAGGTTGCTTTCTGGTTGTATTTCGCGTTATCGGCCCTCTAGTTCTTTTCAGTGGTGAACTCGCTCCTGCTGTGGTGTGTTTCGGGTCCTTGTCCTTTTGTGAGTGATGATGATCCAATCATCCTTTTCTCACTGTGCTATTGGCGAAGTAGTGACAACTGTGATAGCTGCCCGTGATTCTATATGCTTGCTTGACACCTCTTTCTCTTTGCAGTATCTAGTTTGTTTATCAGCATACTCCACGATGAACCCTATCACAGTGAAGTAGAAAACTGTACTCCTCTGAATGATTGCCATTGATTGGTTGGTTGTAATATTCTTTCTCCTGAATCCTCCACATTACAAAATGATAAAAATTAGTACTTAGATTAAGTCATATTCTATTTTGGAGATGAAAGGTAGGATGTTCCCATTGAAAGTCGCCATTTTGGTGCTTAATAGGCGCCAAACAATTGTGCCTGCCTTTTGTATAGTTCTTAAGTTAATATTAAGTGAGTATGAGAGGATTCCCCAGTGGAGTCGCCATTTTGTTTCGAACAAGAAACAAATGCATTCGATTTGGGGATTTTATTCACTTAATGATAGACAAAAGAAGATAAAGAAGATAATCACATCGTTATTTCATTCAAAGTTCTTTACATCCATTTTTCCTTTGATTTCAAAACTGAATGTTCATGACTTGTAATAGAAAACAAATATTTAGTGGCATTTAAAGGTATCATGCACTATGTGCCAGAAACGTCGTATGTTAAAGAGTGTTGTGCGCTGAACGCGGCTGTGCGCTAAGTATTGTCATGCACTGGGCTGTTGTGCGCTCGACTTGTTGTGTGCTCAGCAGTGTTATGCATGCGGCCCATTGTACGCTCAGCCTATTGCGCGCTCGGCAGTGTTGTGCGCTCCCATTTGTTGTGCATCACACAACACCTGTCCTGCATAATGAATGCGGACCTACCTCTCTATTCTAGAAATCTTCTCCTCTTCCTTGATCGGATGCTAATAATCCCCTACTGAGGGGTCATGGGGTATTTATAGCCTTCTCACACGTGTGAACATGCCACGTAGTCATTGTGTGGTATCCTTTGTGTGCCAATTCCATTGTGCGGATTCCTTTGTGCAAACTTCACTGTGCAGATTCCTTTTTGCAAACTCCACTGTGCGGATTCCTTTATGTGAACTCCATTGTGCGGATTTCTTTGCGCGAACTCCACTGTGCGGATTCCTTTCGGTGCACAACATCACCTATGCATAATAATCATCGTCACAAAAGAGTGATTTGTGCATAATGATCAACTACGCAAAATAATCATTTGTGCACTATGACCATCTGTGCGCAATGATCACCTGCTGTCTCTCTCTTTTTATGCCTCAATAGGGCTACCTATTGAAGATCATTCAAAAGTTTGAACATAACATGAAAGCCATCGATGTAAAAAATCAAAAGCTGCAAGAATAAAAAGACTTAACTGTAAGGCAAGTTTTGGTTTAGGTTTTAGTCATCCCGAATGCTCTTTTGATTATCAAGGTTATCATGGAAATTGAGAATTGGACCTTTGATTGTGATAAGTGTAGGCTTCACTATGCAACCATGGAACTCAATGTTTAGGACTGTTCTAAGTGGAGGATTAATGTTTTGAACTTGACTATGAAATTTACTGTGTGCTAGAGTTTAGGAGTAAATACTGCTCAATATTAATGTATCCTCAATTTCTGTGAAATGAATTGTCTTTAGAACTACTTAAGCATATGGAAATTATACAATAGTTTTTCAAAATATTTATCTTATGCTTTGCTCGGGACTAGTAAAATGCTAGTTGGGAGTTGTGTTCAGGGTCAAATATTGCATATTATCCCCCATTTATTTCTTGATTTTATAAACATAATATGGCTCAATATTATATTTTACACATGTTTGTGTTGCAAGGTGAATTCAAGAGCTTGGATTAAAAAGAATGTTAAAAGTATGGATTTAATGCTCAAAAATCATCAAGCAAAGAATGGATCTTTGGAGACCAAGATGGAAGATTTCAAACCCCAAGATTCCAGAAAATCAAGTGGAAAAGGAAGGAAGTGCAGAAATTAGTGCAGAAATTCGTAGGATTTCAGCTTAGATGTCATCGAGGGCCTTAGATGACATTAAAGGTTGATCGATGACATCGAAGAATTATAGAAAAATTAAGTTGGTTGCTAGACCTATTAGGGGCTCTTTTCAATCAATCGAAGTTAGTTCGATGACATCCAAGCTTGTCTGTCGATGACATCGAAGAATTATAAGAAAAATAAGTTTAGTCATTGGACAAATTGGATTCATTATTCGATGACATCGAAGGCTATTTGATGACATCGAAGCCAGTCTATCGATGACACTGAACCGATTATGCGAAATGCATAAATTTGATACGGTTTTGCAATTTTGCGGAACTTTCCTTATAAATAAAGGTTTCTAGGCACTTTTTGGTATATTTAGGGTTTGGAGGAGCATAGCAAAAGGGTGGAGCCACTTCCCAAGAGTTCTTTTTCCCTTCTCCTTAGTTTTCAATGCTTTCTTCTAGGGCTTTTAATCTAATCATGTCTATGGTTGACTAGATCCCTTAGCTAGGGCTATGGGATGAAGCTCATAGCGTGATTGGGATGTTTTCTTTACTTTGATTCATGTTTTGTTGAACTCTCTTGGATTCTAGTTTGATTATGAAGGAATATTTTTAGTTTTTAATGGTTTGTTGTGACAAATTACAATAGATCTGCGATAGCTTGAGATTCTTCTTTTCCTGAATTGAGATTGTGAAGTTAGGAAATCCTGTTGTTCAACATCGTCCCTTGGGCATGGTAGGATGACGAAATCCTTCCTAACCTTCACAATTCTTTTATGATTGGTTGTGGGATTGGTAAATCCTATTTTTTACTTTGTCTCCTGAGCTGGTTAGGTGATGGAATCACTTCCAAATCCTCACAACTTTCATCCATTGATGATTAGATCCATGAGAAGTTTAGAGATCTAACAAATCTCTTCATGCCAATTGGATAAGATAGGACTCCGATTCTAGTTGTGTCCTTGAATCAAGCGAGGTAGGATCTTGAGAACCTACAAGTGGATCCCTTGAAACCTTAGTTTTCCACCTCTGAATTTCTTTAGTTTTTCATTAAATCTCTCACAATTATTCTCTACCCTTCCAGATTTAGGTTAGATCTTCTCCTAGTTTTGATTTTAATTATTCTTAGAATAAATACACAAGATTAGTCCCTGTGGATTCGACCTCGATCTTACCAAGATTATTACTACATCACGACCCTACACTTGGGGTTGTGAATATGATACAATATATCCGGCAGTATATCTTGCCAAGAAAATTTTACTCAAAATCGTCAAAACTCAACAAGAATGGAGTAGCGGTGAAGATGCTTAAGACACTCCCATGGCCGCTAGCTAGGACTCTTGTCGCACCCTAATACCTGGACCAAGTCCATTATTTATCAGCATTGGGTGCCTCCTTCGTCAAAACGATCCAGTTCATCAACTCCTTGAAGGGCAATCAAATATAGAAGCTTGCCTTCGGCAGTGCAAAAATCAACTCTCTAGCATTGAACTGTGTCTTGACGCTCTTCAACAGACTGGGGAGGACATCACTGAATTGCTTCTAAATCACCGTTCTTATATCCCTGCATATGAGGATGGATCGTCCCAATGATCTTTACTGTGTTATTGTTGAATCATAGTACATTTCTTTTTTTTGGATATTTATGCCCTTAAGGGCTCTCTTTGTTGGTTTTTGGATAATGGCTTAATCTACCCAATCTTGGGGTAGTAATTTTGATGAAATTTTTATATTATCCTTTCTGCTCATGTTAGATACTCTCTATATTGATATCTCTTCTATCTAACATATGAGTTGCCTGCTTATGATGATATATTTCACTGTTTGAATGATGCTTTTAATGCTTATTTCATCATAAGATTTATTCTCTTACCCTCTGTTTTATCCATTCTCAAATGTTATTGGAATATTTCTTGATTAACTCTTTGCCAATAACTTACAAAAAGGGGAAGAAGAAACCTACCCACCAAAACAATGTTTATCTCTTGTAGAAATTGTTTGTTTCCCTTATTGTAGGTTAGTCTTGGTAAACACTAAGAGGGAGCAGCATGATTTTGTATTACATGTCAAGTCTGTAGTTATAAATTTTATTTTTTATATGTAATCTTTATTGTTTTGGTATGTCATTGGTATGGACCATGACATGGTTGTAGGTTAGGTTATTTTTGTCATGTAATTGATAAAGGGAGAGATTGTTAGTCCACTGATTTGCACTCATGTTTGTCAATTACGTTTTAAGGCTTGTATCCTAATCCGTACTGTTCCATAGACTCCCGCGATCCTCCTTGTCAAATTCTGGCAACCCGTGACCTGTAATCGGCATTGCGCGTAACCCTGAGTCGCATCTCGTAGATCTGAGTTGGCTTAACTCGAAACTTGTACCATCGCAACTGCACTATTACTATGTTTCCAATGTCGTGTCTTGTGCACCGATGCGATACCTGGGCCAGGAGTTGTGGGCCTATGTATATTTTGAAGAAACGCCGCACGTTGCGAATTCTGAGAGAATCTCTACAACCCATCCCATCAATCAATCAATCACAACTCACATACACAACTCATGCCTCTCCCATCCCTTTCGTACTAACAAAGACAAGTAACCCAGACCCCTTGCCACCTCACCCCCATAAGTCAACTCTCTTACACACACCCATCCCTCTCTTACACTACCCATTCCTCTCATCTCATCCTTCTTACACAACCCCACTCCTCTCTCATTTCACTCCATTCTCTACCATTTCCCAAGCAACCATGAGAGAAGAATCCTACGGAGAGAAAATAAGCTAAGTGTGTGGTCCATTTCCTACCATAAGATCCCTCATCCTAGCCCTTCAATCCTTATCAACCTCCATCAAAGAGAAAGCCAAGGAGTTTGGCATTCCATCGAACCAAGAAGATCAAACGGTGGGTGTTTTTATAGGCTTAGATTTATGTTTTGATGATGGGCCAAGTGGGGCCTACCGATTGATGGTATAGATCTCACTTTGGACCCTAAGTGTGGCCATAGCCCACCTTGATTCACATGATCATTCGATGATGGAGCCATTCTCCATGGACCCGATCATGATGTTTACTTTCCTAGTTTGAAAAGGTCATCTAGACCTTGCATTTTGGTGGAGATGGGATCTCCACCGTTGATTTTGATTGGTGGGCCCACGTGTAATAGGACCCACATTGAAGTATGTTTTATAACGCATGGAAGGGAGGGCCCATAGTGTTGGGGTCCCTCCCATCACACACGTCTCTCTCTCTCTGTCCCATCTAGTGGCCCACCTTGATGCATGATATTATCCACGCCATCTATCATCTGGCGGTGGAAAACCACCTCTATGTAATTGCATCCAGGCCGTCCAGGGCCTGGACATTGGTATTGATAAAAATAAATAATAATAACATAATATACATATATATAATATTAAATATACTATGTGGTGGGCCCCACGTGGGAACCCACCTTCTGTGGGCCAGCTGTGGATGTATGGATCTAATCCACACCATCCAAATGGCTAGACAGTGGGACCCACGCCATGATGTATATGTTGTATCCATGCCGTCCACTAGAAGGTGGGACCCACGCCATGATGTATTTATATTTCCACACTGTTCGTCCATTTTAGGATGGTGGACCCCACCAGTAATGCATGTGTTTCACCCTGCCACGTGGGACCTACCTGGATGGAAGCAGATTGGCTAGTGCGTCTCACACCAACTATATAGCAGTTGTATTGTAGCCAACAAGTGGACCCCACCGTGAAGTAAGGGTCTTATCCACATCGTCCAGCATCCTAGATGGGTGGGATCCACCCCGTATGTGTTGTATCTATATGTCCACTTGACTGGATAGTGGGTCCCACATGTGTGAAGTCCAACACTGTCCAGCAGGGATGGTGTACCCCACCATGATATATGAGTTTCATTAACGCTATCCATCTGTTTCATCCAGACTGTTCAGCGGTCTGGACGTGGTCGTGGGCCATCAGTTGTATGTATTATATCTCGACCATCCATCTGGACTGTGGGGACCCATGGGCTGCATACCTGCTATATGTATATCAGCAGTTCTGTGGGTCCTAATCATGAGGCATGTATTATATCTAAATTGTCCATCCAGTTAGTGAACTCGTCTTAAGGCCTGAGACTAAAAAATGAGGCAGATTTATCAGGTGGACCACACTGCATAAAACAATGGAGAGTTGAATGCCTACCATTGAAATCCTTTTGGGATCACCAAAGTTCTGGATGTAAGACCCCGTTTATTCTGTACAACTTTCTATGCTTATGTACACAATGATCGACACCCTTAGCTAGACCTAGATTGGCCGTTCATAGTACACACCCAACTGACCGGAACCTCAAGACCCCGAAACCTATTTCATATTGACCGCCCCGTTGCCGCGATCGTGGAGGTACAACCCGTGCGTCTATATGATACTCCATTAGTGAGATATGCCGTGAAGAATAATTAGTGCATCATGTGCACAAGGCGCCATGTACTCCACTCCACACATGTGCACAACACATGTCATACACACATGCACATGCCACACATGGGTGAGAGAATCTCTACCCATGTGTGTGATGTCACACACCCATGCCTCCTATCTCTCATGTACACCTCAAGTCAACTCTTCTCCATGCCACACCTCATGTGTGACATCATCACACCATGTCATCCCATGCTCCTTTAACCCACTATTTATTATAAATCATAAATTAATTTTCATAATCCTAGCCTAAGCTAATATTAATCACAGTAACCTAACTTAACCAAATTTTTTTGAATTTCTCTACAAATACCCCTCCATCCCTTAACATTTCACCATTTTTCTCCACATGAGAGAGAGAGAGGAGTGATCTTGGTGGGCCATTAACTCCATCAATCCCATCCCTTCCATCCATCTAGTCCATTAAGGTGAGTACACCCCCTTTTCACTTAGTCCTTTATTCTTTTATGGTTTGGATAATGATGATCTTGATGAAAACATATTGTTGTTATTAATGATGATGATGATGTGGGACTCATTGATCGTGGCCCCAATATGATGTTTAGTATTCATCCAACGTCCATAACATTCCAAAACCTACATGAAGGGAATACATGAATATCAATTGACAAAAGGACATGGATCTAATGTGATTTTTTAAGCCGTCTAAACCATCCAAATATGGCCCATTAGGCTGGCCACACACACACCCATGCACACATGTGCACACACACCACAAATAAACTAAAAACAAAAGAGAGAGAAGAGAGAGAGAGAGAGAGAGAGAGAGAGGAAGGCTGGACGCTACTTGCTGTAGCGTCCAGACGTCCCTGCCGATGTTGAAAGAAAAAAGAAAAAAAAAGAAGAAGAGGGTATGGGTCCACAATGGGCCACATCCATGATGTACATGTTTAATCCATGCCGTCCATCTGATTCCCCAGCTCATTTTAGGCATTGAGCTGAAAAATGAAGCCAATCTAGATCTCTGGTATGCCACACCATCAAAAACATTATTTTAATAGTGATAAATTGTTAGGGCCCACTGTGATGTTTCTGTACGTCAAAAAAATATTGAATATTGGCCTCTTTAGACTTGTTACGAGCCCAGGAATCTGGTAGACAGAGTAGATCGTAATGATGTGGGCCCCACCTATGAAAATCCATTAAAAACATAAATTAAAAAAAGTAGCGCCAGGACGCTGTTGCTGTCAGCATCCAAATGACACCACAGCTAACAGCGTCTACTGTTGGACACTGGAGGATGTGGGCCCCACCATATGCCCCACCATGATGCATGTCGAGCATCTGTACCATGCATTTGATGGGTCCCCTTTAAAAATGGATCACCCTCAAAATTTAGCCGTACACGGAACTCAGGTGGCCCACACCATTAAAAAATAAAAATAAAAACAAATTTATGAAGCTGAATAAATCAGCAAGTTTCATGGGTCTGATCATGTGGTATATGTTATATCTAAACCATCCATCCATTTGGTGAGCTTATCTTAATGTTTGAGAAGAAAAATAAGATAGATCTAACTATCAAGTGGGCCACACTACAAAAGCAGCAAGGATTAAACAGCTACCATTGGAACCCTTATTGGGTCGAAGTTTTGGACCAATATGAAATTTGTCTTTCCTCTTAATGCAGGTCTTTTTGACCTTATGAACGGATTGGATGGAAAATAAACGTTATGGTGGGCCCTATGAATGGTTTAACGATGAAATCATTATCTTAACTGCTAATTGAGGTGTGGTCCAGATAAACTTTGGTTATGATTCATTTTTGGATAATTTTCTAAAATGATCTCTAAAAATAGATAAACGGTGTAGGTATAATAAATACATCACTTTAGGACCCATGTAACTTTGATATTCTTGAACCATTCGTACAACTCGAAGCTCGAGCATGTAAAATTACTTGTTAGGTCCACCTGAAATTTGGATGTACCTAAAACTTGGTCTGACCCCTCAACCAAGTGGGACACACATAATGGATGGGCTGGATTTATGAACCACATCTCTGTGGGCCCAACACATGATTATGAATATTTAATGGAGGGTACTCTCAACTTGTGTGTGGTATGGCCCACTTTGATGCAGGTGTTATGTCACTTAATTCACCATGGCTATGACATGATATATATTTAAGATCCTCACCGTTTATCTATTTTGTTAACCCCTTTGACTGTATGTTACCAAGACTCAGGCCCATCTAATGATTAGATAGTCGTGCATTATGAAATAATGTAAATTGAACTCTCATCATTAAAATTTTATTATGGGCCATCCTGATGATGTATTAGATATTCAACCCATTTAGCCCACGTACCGGGTCCCCTTTAGGGCATTGTCCCAAAGATCAGTCAATCCAACCTGAATTGGTGGGTCATACACAACTCAACCTCATGGGAAATCCCCATGGACTCCACTGCATAGGACCCAATGTGAACTCCATTTATGTGTGGGCCCAAGAATGTTAAGGCCCATTTTGAGTGAATGTCAAGTGGGCCCATCAGTAGTAGTCTTGTTTTGGGCCAACCATTGGCCCTCTTCGACAAGAGTTTGTGATCTACATGTATTAAATGTATGTTATATTGAAACATGTGAAATTGTGTTATGTGTATAGCCCTTCACCGCTTGGTATGTGACATATGTTGTATTATGTTGCTGTAATGACCCAGAAAATTTCGTGCCAAGATCCGAGTACTACCTCTATTTTCCTTAGAAGTTATATGTGGGTTAATTAGCGCTAAACTCAATTGCTTGAGAAATTTGCACCAATCACTTTAAATTTGATCTACAGGACTCAAAACCTGTAGAATCGTTAACGCTATGTTACCCTGAAATCTAGGATTCAACGCTAAGTCCAGTTGCTCTCGGAAGTACTTGGAATCTTTGTACCGAACCTGGACCACGCGTTAAAAGTCTGACAGCGATGATCTTAGACATCTATGGTTACCTTGTTGGGCTTGACCATCACCTCAAAAATCAAGTCCTGATTATGTCCTGGGTCGATTTGCTTGAGTCCGGAGTAAAGAGTCTGAGAAAGCTGAGAAATTAAATATAATTTATGAAATCTGAGTCGTGTCGCTTGCGCGCCGATTTTAAGCACTCTGACCATTGGATTTTGACCCAATTTCACCCTCGGATCAAGGAAGATGGCCTAGGCATGTCCTAGTGCCGGTGGACCTGATCGAGTTTCGATGATCGTTGAATTGAGAGTGGTCCGCCACGGCTGATCTGTAAATCCGTTCGGTACAAAAACTCAGCCTGACCTAGATACATGGTCAATGAGCTTAAGTCCGACCACAAGTGGAGAAAGGACCACCAGAAATGCTCCATTGGATCGAAATAGACCCGATTTGGTTATAACCTAAGTATACCTTGGCCCTGGGGCTATTTTCATCTATTTTAGGCCTATATAAAGACCTTAAAACCCTCACTCTCTATTCCATACGAATTTTCTAACCCTAGCTAAGAGAGAGAGGAAAAGAGAGAAAGTAAGAGAGAAGTTGGTGAATCATCTTTAGTTTCTTTCCTGTTACTCTGTATCCCTAAACCATCACTTTTGAATCGTTATTCCGGCGATTCTAAGTTCCTTCTTGGGTAAGTTAATCAAACCCTAGCCTGTGTTAGAGCTTAGACTAGTCTAAGTGTTGATGTAGCTCATTTCTATTCATGCCTTAGGTTTTCTAGTCACCGTTGGCGGAGACCTATCGTCTAAATCAGATTTGTGCGCATTTTCTGGTTTAAGGTGGACTATATTCGTATAGGTTATGGTTTTCAAGGCTTTCAATGTTGGGTAATGGTTTATTATTGTTGTGGATGCAATTTCACATGCCAACTGTGATGTTTATATTGCATTTCTGAGATATATTGAGATTTGTGTATTCTATGTATATGTAGAAAGTATCGTATACGTATAAAATATGAACATGTGTTTGCCATGATTAATTGTCGTGTACTTGTGCTAGTTGTATGTGTGTGAACTCCTTGGCGAAAGGAATTGTCCAAATGTGTGTTATCACCAACATGCGTCATGTATGTTGGACTATGTAGTCTAAGTGTTTGTAGAAATATATTAACCTATTGTGGGCGTTGAGAAGAGATTCTTAACTCTCCTATTGGTGTGTATAATTTCCTACATTTAATTTACATTCTTTGTTATTTACGTTCAAGCACTACTTATGTTGAAATCCATGTTGAGTTGATATTCATCAAATGCTCACATATTGTATGATTTGAATTGTTGTTCCATTACTGTTCTAAATTGTTATTATGAATATCTGTTATAATTGAATGTGTTTGGGACAATGAAATAGTCCAGGAAATCGGTGACAGACCTTGAATTCGTGGCCAAAGTTATTTTCGCCACGTATGACGTGTTTGACGAACCCGAGTCGTATTAGGGTTGTCGGTAGTGGTTTGGCCACACGGAGTGTTTGCGTACTCTATGCCGTTCAATTCAACGTGCGCTCGTGCTAGTCGAGTTCGTCAAGTAACCTGATTGTCCGACGTATGTTCACCATGTATGGACGCTATTGTTTGAATCTAGGGTACCAAACTTACCGATGAAATCCCGTTAACCATTGTACCTTGATCCGCTAAGACTCATGAGCCGGGCATGGTCGTATGGGACACCGTGGTCGAGCTGTCGGCCTACGCGGGGATGACGAGCCTCCCGTAGTGACCAGTGAGCACACCAGACTCGTGAGCTGATTATGGTGGTATGGGACACTATATTCGTGTTGTCGGCCTACATTGATTGGTGACGAGCCCTTTGTAGTGACCTCGAGCATACCTTGCTACTGCATTGAGGCGACGAGCCTTAAGGTAGTAACTAAGGTCTGATAGGCGAGCATTGATTGGTGATGAGCCCTTTGCAGCGACCAAAAACCATATGATCGTATAAAATTGTCTAGGACTGACGACCCTAGAATGGATCACTGAGTGGAAATTAATATGAGGAAGGTACCTTAGCTTCCCAAGCCTACTGTATGAAAAGGACTAATAATAACTTGATAATCATGTTCATGCACCGCATTGCATGTGCGTAGGAGTGGTTGGCACTGCGGGAGGTTGTCATGCGTACCGTAAGATGAAGACGCTGAGGGAGTGCAGGCGAGGACATGCATCATTTCTTCATACATCCTTGCATTAACAAGAGTACTTAGGATGTGTTGATTGTATTACCTTATCATTACTCCTTGATTGATTTGATATCATGTTAACTTTTACTGTATAGTTCCACTGAGTTGATCACTCACTCCCACATTCTGGGACAGTGTTTCAACACCAACCAGACCCTATCTTAGATGCAGATGTTGACGCGACCCCTGAGGCAGAGCAGGAGTATGAGGATGATGAGGACGCGTTTTCTTTTATGTAGTTCTCAGGCGGGTTCATGTGAGCAATGTCCTGATATGCGGAGATTCTGGGTTTTCTTTGTAATTGTAATAGATGATGTCATTTGATACTTGTATTTTGAAAGCAACACTTGTTATTATGACCTGGCATGTATACGTATTTCAGGGACTTGCACATGTACACATATATTTCTCTAATTCTTCCACTTGCGTCTTTCACTTATCCGTAGATTATGTTTGTAGTTTGGCTTAATCTATTCCATGTTTTATGCACTCATACAGACAACATACATCCATCATTCAATATGTTGCATAAGTGATGTTTTGAAACTCGGGAGCTGAGTTATGCTCGACCCCTAATTTTTAGGGCGTTACAAGTTAGTATCAGAGCATGATTTGGATTAAACCGGACCTGGGTTATGGTCACACACCGCACGCTGTCACCTCCTTAGTGTAGGAGGGTGCGAGCTTATTTTAGAATTTATGTGTGTTTTTCCATTGTTTCTATCGGCGAAGGTTTACTGAAAATGATCGCCGAGATCGAGTCTGTGCGCACTTCTGATCACACACAGCATCCCAAAATTTCTTCTAGACCATCCATTGATGAGTTTAGATGGTGTATCATCCCATCTCAGCCCGTAAACTCAAATCTGTATCAGTTTCTTCTCTTAGTGACCCGATAAGCGTCGAATCGGGCTAAGGGCCCAATCGGGGCAATTCCAGGGGGACCCAGGGGGGACCCACATCATTTTTTAGCTTAGGGGCCAGGAGGACCTCGCCCAAACAGCGAGTCATCGCCAGATTGTCCAGAGACCGGCGATGACCTCGCTGGTTCAGCGAGCCCTCGCCGCCTAGCAGGCCAGACCGGGCGGGCCGGCTCGGGCCAACGCTTGTGGGGTCTAGTGTGGCCCACTTATCCAGGGTTGCTTGATTTTAGGTCTTTCTAAACCCTATTTCCTTCACAAACTCACCCTTCAAGCTTTCCTTTTCTTGAACTTTCTCTCAAAACTCCATAAAAATCCCTCCCCAAACCCTTTCTTCTTCCATTTTCATGCATACCCATCATACCCATCTCTAAACCCATCTCCATTGCTGTTGTCTCTCTCTTTCCTTTTCATTTGAGCACCCAAATCTTTCCTTTGGGTCTCAAAATCGTGGGAGCCTCACCATTCTTCCCATTTTCCTCTTTTCTCTAATTTTCCATGGCCCTATTTGAGTTTGTTACGGCCATATTTTCCATCTCCACCTTTCTCTCTTTGATGGGGAAGAAGAGAGCACCCGTTGATGAAGCCGGGCCTAGCCGCCCAACCCGTGCACGGAGGCCGAGAGGTACCGCCGCGAGCACGACCACCACCCGTGAGTTTCAGACGAAGAGGGACCTTGATCCTCAAGCTCCCGTTGGAAGAACTCTGTTGGCGGAGCTATCTCATGAAGTGTATGAAGGCCGTAGGGTCCTTTTTGAAGCTCATGTAGATCCGTAACTATTTGGTGAATTTCTCTTATTGGAGCGCCTGGAAGGGGCCGGTTGGTGCCCCCTATTCGAGGGTGAATATCTCGCCAATGTGGGTACTGTCCGAGATTTTTATGCCCACATTCGGGAACCTTCGCTGGAGCCTTTGCAATTCAAGATCCCTTGCAGAAGAGATCGAGAGGCCACGATCAACGTCGCTTTGATATCCTGACTCCTGAATATGCCGCTTAGCGAGGTTCATCCGAGTGAGGAGAATTTGAGCAGTGCGCACGAGAGAGATCGCCGCACGCAGTTCTTGTGTGGTCGTCTGGTCGAATGGCAGCCAAATAGAAGCCTTTTAGCTACCAACATGACGGATGACTTCCACTTGCTTCACCCCATGTGCAGATTCAATGTTTATCCAAGGTGGAGCAACCGTAGTGAGTGTACGCGCCTGATGATAGATTTCCTGTATTAGGTGGGGCAAGGAGAGAAGCTATATATGCCAACGTACATCTTACGTCAGATTGTCCTTATCGCTCATTCGAATAGGAGGACCAAATCGCTCCCATTTGGCCGACTCATTTGTAAGCTTGCACATGAGTTTGGCTATAGGCTTGGGGTGAAAAAACCGGTACCTGTTCGTTACATTAATGAGACGACCCTTAATCAGATGGACATTGGGCCTCGCTGATGACAAGCCTCACCTGAAGAAAGTGACGATGAGACAAAGAGCGATGAGGAAGAGAGTTATGGCGAGGGTGGAGCAGAGATAGAGGAAGAAGAAGAGCAGGACGAGGAAGAGGTGGAGGCCCAGGATACGAGTGAGAGTTCTCCTCTTGTGGCACCAGAGCAGGGAGTAAATCAGGCCGTCAGGGATGCTCGTATAGCTCGGCTTGAGGAGGGTCAGGCTGTTCTACACTAGGATATTATGGATCTTCGAGGCCTCGTGAAGCATAAGTTCAAGAAGATGTCTCGAACTCTGAAGTCTATCCTGTGTTGTTTGCAGGATAAGGGTGCCCCTCCTCCATCTCCTGATTCTGACGAGTAGTTGCTGATGTAGTCGTCCTTTGCTCTGTTTGTTGTTTATTTTTGTTTATAGCCGTTGTAGGCATAGTAGTTTGGAAGCTGTTTGTTGTTTGAAGCTTTAGATGTTTTAGTTCACATGCCTTTTATGTCGCGATTCATGTAATGCTGCACTTCTTATATTGTGACAATTTTGTTAAATGGAATGCATGTTGTTATCTTTGAGTTGTGATGTAAATGTTGTGTGGGTGGATTATGTGAATGTTGGATCTCACAAGTTGCATCCTCTGTTGAATGTAGGGTATGCCTCCTAAGGGATCGAAGACTTCGGCCCATCTCTCTTTGGGCGAGTCGCTTGCCGGGGTTTCTCCCCTAGGCGATAGCCAGACAGATCCACAGTCGGGCCCGTCTCATTTTGGTGCTAGGCTGGACTCTCAGCCAGCTACTGGCCCTACTGCTGGGCCGACTCCTGTGATTCCACCCATGACTACACCAGTCACACCTTCGGTTCCTGAGCCGAACCGTGCATCTATGTCGACGCCGTATGCATCTTCATCCGCTCCGCCTCCTGATAGGTTTGAGCAGATGATGCTGTTGATACAGCAGCAGCAGATTCAGTAACAGCAGCACCAGCAGCAGTTTCTGTCTTCCATGGATGGCATCTTTGCTCAGTCGATGAGGTCGACTCCACCTACTTCACCTATGCACTCATCTGGGAGCTCTAGTGCGAGTGGCAAGTTTGAGTGATTCCAGAGCTTACGACCTCCCACATTCATGGGTTCTCATAGACCCGAGGAGGCCTAGTACTGGATTGATCACATCTCTAAGATGCTGAGGCCGCTTCACTGTTCTGAGGTTGAGCAGGTAGAGCTTACCTCCTTCATGTTTGAGAAGGAGGCCAGTTTATGGTGGGACAGTGTTGTCCGCACAGTTGTAGAAGGTTTTGAGTGGACATGGCAGGCGTTTGAGGTACGCTTCCACGAGAAGTATTTTCCAGTTACGTACCGACATGAGAAGGTGAGTGAGTTCCTTCGCCTCCGTCAGGGAGGGATATCGGTGACTGCGTATGAGAACCAGTTTACTGAGCTAGGTCGCTATGCTCCTTTGCTTCTGGGTGATCAGCCGATGCGGATGCGATATTTTTCTGAGGGGTTGAGGCCTGAGATCCGATCGAAGATATGCTGTGCTAGCATATCTTCTTATGCTGAGTTGGTGAGCATGTCCTTGCGAGCTGAGCAGGACGGGGACAGGTCGTCCTGTATGCGAGCACCTATGGTTCCCAGACCATGACCTGACTTTTCGAGCACACCATTTCTTGGCAAGAGGTCGTGGGTAGATTCTCTTCTGAGGCGTGCAGCGCCGCCCTCTCAGCCGATGCGTTCTGACTTTCGCTGTTCGTACTGTGGGAAGATTGGGCATTCGGATCGTAATTACTTTACGCGAATGCGGGACAGTGGATTTACTCCACCGCATAGGATCAGCCATCCGATGTCGCAGGTTATATCTCCTCCACCCCTTCGTTCAACGCTAGCTCATCCATCATTCAGACCTTCTATGCCTCACTTCAGGCCACCTCAGCGGCCCATGGTTCCTCCGTCGAATCGTCCATAGCAAGCTCGAGTTCATGTGCTTACAGCTGAAGCGCCTGTGGCTAACTTGGTACTGAGATCCTTTGAGGTTATAGCTCACATCTAAGGTATTCCAGTTTCTTTGTTGGTGGATACAGGGTCCACTACCTCTCTTATATCGTATGCGGCAGTTAAGCGCCTGAGTTTGGGCATTGTGTATATGAAGGGAGTGACGCTCACTACCGCTACAGGGACCTCCTCTGATATTACCAAGCGTTGTATGGGTTGTTTGATTGATCTAGGGAGCAAATTGAGTCTTGTTGACTAGTTTGTCGCACCGCTATACCATTACGATGTCATTTTGGGTATGGATTGGCTCATGGGGATGCGAGCAGAAATTGATTGTGAAGCTAGGCTGGTGACAGTCCATGAACTTAAGGGCGAGATATTTACTTTCCCTATTCAGGTCAGTTACCCTTTTCATTTTGGTTGTTATACTTCTCTGTTGGAGAGTATTGCTGGTTCAGCATTTGAAAGCACACCAGTAGTTCGGGATTTTGAAGATGTGTTTGAGTCGATTCCTGGATTACCCCCTTAGCGCGAGATTGATTTTACTATCGATCTCATGCCTTGTGCGGCACCCATTTCTTTGCCCACCTATCACATGCCTCCGAGTGAAATGGAGGAATTGAGGAAGCAGATAGATGGCTTGTTGAATTTGGGTTTTATTCGCCCTAGTGTGTCTCCTTGGGGAGCACCTATCCTGTTTGTTAAGAAAAAGGATGGTTCCTTGCGATTATGTATAAATTATCGTAGGGTAAATCAGGTGACTATGAAGAACAAGTATCCCTTACCCAGGATTGATGATCTATTTGATCAGTTGAAGGGGGCACGGTACTTTTCGAAGGTTGATCTGCAGTCAGGGTATCATCAGTTGGGCGTCAAGAATGAGGACGTGCAGAAGACCGCTTTCAGGACTAGCTTCGACCATTATGAGTTCCTTGTGATTTCATTCGGTCTTATGAACGCACCGGCCGTGTTCATGGATCTGATGAACAGGGTGTTTCGGCCATTCTTGTTCCGATTCGTCATTGTCTTCATTGATGACATTTTGATATACTCTGCGAGTCGGGAAGAGCACGAGGAGCACTTAAGAGCGGTTTTGGATACTCTCAGGAAGAATCAGCTTTTTGCGCAGTTCAAGAAATGCGATTTCTGGAAAGAGGAAGTCAAGTTCCTAGGACATGTGGCGTCCAAGGAAGGGATAGCTGTCGATCTCGCTAAGGTAGTTGCCGTACAGGACTGGAAGCAGCCTGGTTCGGTTACTGAGGTGAGAAGCTTTTTGGGTCTAGCAGGCTATTATCGATGCTTCATTCGAGACTTCTTGAAGATAGCCAGACCATTGTCTCAGTTGACACGGAAAGATTTGAAGTTTGCTTGGAATGAAAGGGCGGAAATAGCTTTTCAGGAGCTGAAGGACAAGCTGACGTTCGCCCCTATACTAGTATTGCCAGAGCAAGGGGTTAAGTATACGATATATACTGACCCCTCTCGCGTTGGTCTGGGTTGTGTCCTTATGTAGAAGGACAGGGTGATTGCATATGCTTCGAGACAGTTGAGGAAAGATGAAGAAAATTACCCTACACACGACCTGGAGTTAGCAGCTGTCATTTTCGCATTAAAGCTCTGGAGACATTACCTCTATGGAGAGGAGTTCGAGCTCTTTTGTGAGCACAAGAGCCTTAAGTATATTTTCACGCAGCGTAACTTGAATATGAGGCAACGCCGATGGATGGAAACATTGAAAGACTTTAAGTTCGATGTTTCTTACCATCTGGGCAAGGTAAACCTTGTGGCAGATGCGTTGAGTCGCAAGAAGGCTATAGAGTTTGCAGCTCCGCTAATGATAGCAGAATGGGATATGATAGAGTTTGTGCGAGACTTTGAGCAGAAACTTATGGTGGAAGAGCCGTATGAGGTTATCGCACACATTCGAGTACAGCCCCTCATTGATGAGAGGATCATTGCAGCTCAAGCAGATGATGAGCTTTTGGCGAAGATGAGAGAGCGGGTTGGTACAGATGAGGACTCCGAGTGGAGTGTTGGTTCAGATGGGGGCCTACGATATCGTGGCCAGCTATGTGTCCCCAGACAGTCCTGACTTGAGATGGGAGGTTCTCTAGTCAGCCCATAATTCTAAGCTTGCGATGCATCCAGGTAGCACGAAGATGTATCAAGATATGAGAAGATCCTATTGGTGGGACAACATGAAGGTTCACATTGCTGAGTTTGTATCTCGTTGTCTCACGTACCAGCAGTTCAAGGCAGAGCATCGCCGACCTCTTGGACTACTTCAGCCCATGCCCATAGCAGAATGGAAGTGGGACTTCATCTCTATGGATTTTATTTTAGGGTTGCCGAGAACGAGGAAGGGATATGACTCTATTTGGGTGATCGTCGACCAATTGATGAAGTGGGCTCATTTCTTACCGATCAGAGTCACAAACTCTGCAGACGAGTTGGCTAGATTGTACATTAAGGAGATTGTACGTCTGCACGGAGTTCCCTTGGAGATTGTGTCTGATAGGGACACGTAATTCACATCTATCTTTCGGACTCGTATCTAGGAAGCGATAGGTGTGAAATTGAAGTTCAGCACCGCGTTTCATCCACAGACAGATGGGCAGACGGAAAGTGTGAATCAGATTCTGGGAGACATGTTACGAGCTTGTGTTTTAGATTTCAAGGACAGTTGGGATGATTATCTCCCTTATGCAGAGTTCGCGTATAATAATAGCTTCCAGGCGAGTATCGGCATGGCTCCCTACGAGGCATTGTATGGTTGCCGGTGTAGAGCACCGCATTGCTGGACAAAAGTTGGCGAGCCTAGTTTGATTGGCCCAGAGTTGGTACAGGCGACTTCAGAGAAAGTTGACATTATTCGACGTCAACTTCTGATAGCCCAAAGTAGACAGAAGAGTTACGCTAATACGAGGCGGCGACCGCTTGAGTTTGAGGTTGGAGACCATGTATTTCTTAAGGTTTCCCCTATGAAAGGAGTTCTGCGGTTCGGTAAGAAGGGGAAGCTCATGCCGAGATTTATTGGTCTATTTCAAATACTGGATCGAGTGGGAGCGGTAGCGTACCGCCTTGCTTTGCACACACCACTTGCGAGCGTGCATGGCGTATTTCATGTTTCTATGCTGAACAAGTACGTTCCTGATCCTTCGCATATTATCAGTTGGGAGTAGGTGCAGTTGAGTGAGGATGTCACATATGTACTGCGACCAACACGTATCCTAGACAGGAAGGAGCAGGTATTGCGTAGCAAGGTCATCCCTCTTGTGAAAGTATTGTGGACGCATCATAGTGAAGAAGAGGATACTTGGGAGACTGAAGCTGAGGTCAGGAAGAGCTACCCTCAGATCCTTGAGGAGTATGAGAAGGTACGAATTTCAGGGATGAAATTTTTCTTTAAGGGGGGTAGATTGTAATGACCCGAAAAATTTCGTGTCAAGATCCGAGTACTACCTCTATTTTCCTTAGAAGTTATATGTGGGTTAATTAGCGCTAAACTCAATTGCTTGTGAAATTTGCACCAATCACTTTAAATTTGATCTGCAGGACTCAAAACCTGTAGAATCGTTAAAGCTATGTTACCTTAAAATCTAAGATTCAACGCTAAGTCCAGTTGCTCTCGAAAGTACTTGGAATCTTTGTACCAGATCTGGACCGTGCGTCGAAAGTCCGACAGCGATGATCTTAGACATCTATGGTTACTTTGTTGGGCTTGACCATCACCTCAAAAATCAAGTCCTGATGATGTCCTGGATCGATTTGCTTGAGTCCGGAGTAAAGAGTGTGAGAAAGCTGAGAAATTAAATATAATTTATGAAATCTGAGTCGTGTCACTTGCATGCCAATTTTAAGCACTCTGACTGTTGGATTTTGACCCAATTTCACCCTCGGATCAGGGAAGATGGCCTAGGCATGTCCTAGTGCCGGTGGACTTGATCGAGTTTCGATGACTGTTGAATTGAGAGTGGTCCGCCACGGCTGATCTGTAAATCCGATCGGTACAAAAACTCAGCCTGACCTAGATCCATGGTCAATGAGCTTAAGTCCGACCGCACGTGGAGAAAGGACCACTAGAAATGCTCCATTGGATCGAAATAGACCCGATTTGGTTATAACCTAAGTATACCTTGGTCCTAGGGCTATTTTCATCTATTTTAGGCCTATATAAAGACCTTAAAACCCTCACTCTCTATTCCATACGAATTTTCTACCCTAGCTAAGAGAGAGAGAGGAAAAGAGAGAAAGTGAGAGTGAAGTTGGTGAATCATCTTGAGTTTCTTTCCTGTTACTCTGCATCCCTAAACCATCACTTTTGAATCGTTATTCCAGCGATTCTAAGTTCCTTCTTGGGTAAGTTAATCAAACCCTAGCCTGTGTTAGAGCTTAGACTAGTCTAAGTGTTGATGTAGCTCATTTCTATTCATGCCTTAGGTTTTCTAATCGCCGTTGGCGGAGACCTATCGTCTGAATCAGATTTGTGCGCATTTTCAGGCTTAAGGTGCGGACTATATTCGTATAGGTTATGGTTTTCAAGGCTTTCAATGTTGGGTAATGGTTTATTATTGTTATGGATGCAATTTCACATGCCAACTGTGATGTTTATATTGCATTTCTGATATATATGAGGTATATTGAGATTTGTGTATTCTATGTATATGTAGAAAGTATCGTATACGTATAAAATATGAACATGTGTTTGCCATGATTAATTGTCATGTACTTGTGCTAGTTGTATGTCTGTGAACTCCTTGGCAAAAGGAATTGTCCAAATGTGTGTTATCACCAACATGCATCATGTATGTTGGACTATGTAGTCTAAGTGTTTGTAGAAATGTCTGAATGGTTAAGTGTGTAATATATTAACCTATTATGGGAGTTGAGAAGAGATTCTTAACTCTCCTATTGGTGTGTATGATTTCCTACATTTAATTTACATTCTTTGTTATTTACGTTCAAGCACTACTTATGTTGAAATCCATGTTGAGTTGATATTCTTCAAATGCTCACATATTATACGATTTGAATTGTTGTTCCATTACTGTTCTAAATTGTTATTATGAATATCTGTTATAATTGAATGTGTTTGGGACAATGAAATAGTCCAGGAAATCGGTAACAGACCTTGAATTCGTGGCCAAAGTTATTTTCGCCACATATGACGTGTTTGACGAACCCGAGTCATATTAGGGTTGTCGGCAGTGGTTTGGCCACATGGTGTGTTTGCGCACCCTATGTCGTTCAACTCAACATGCGCTCGTGCTAGTCGAGTTCGTCAAGTAACCCGATTGTCCGACGTATATTCACCATGTATGGACGCTATTGTTTGAATCTAGGGTACCAAACTTATCGATGTAATCCCGTTAACCGTTGTACCTTGATCCGCTAAGTCTCATGAGCCGGGCATGGTGGTATGAGACATCGTGGTCGAGCTGTCGGCCTACGCTGGGATGACGAGCCTCCCCGTAGTGACCAGTGAGCACACCAGACTCGTGAGCCAATTATGGTGGTATGGGACACTATATTCGTGCTGTCAGTCTACATTGATTGGTGACGAGAACTTTGTAGTGACCTCGAGCATACCTTGCTACTGCATTAAGGCGACGAGCCTTTAGGTAGTAACTAAGGTATGATAGGCGCGCATTGATTGGTGACAAGCCCTTTGCAGCAACCTAAAACCATATGATCGTATGAAATTGTCTAGGACTGACGACCCTAGAATGGATCACTGAGTGGAAATTAATATGAGGAAGGTACCTTAGCTTCCCAAGCCTGCTGTATGAAAAGGACTAATAATAACTTGGTAATCATGTTCATACACCGCATTGCATGTGCTTAGGAGTCGTTGGCACTGCGGGAGGTTGTCATGTGTACCGTAAGATGAAGACACTGAGGGAGTGCAGGCGAGGGCATGCATCATTTCTTCATACATCCTTGCATTAACGAGAGTACTTAGGACGTGTTGATTGTCTTGCCTTATCATTACTGCTTGATTAATTTGATATCATGTTAACTTTTACTGTATAGTTCCACTGAGTTGATCACTCACTCCCACATTCTAGGACGGTGTTTCAACACCAACCAGACCCTGTCTTAGATGCAGATGTTGACGCGACCCCTGAGACAGAGCAGGAGTACGAGGATGATGAGGATGCGTTTTCTTTTATGCAGTTCTCAGGCGGGTTCATGTGAGCCATGTCCTGATATGCGGAAATTCTGGGTTTTCTTTGTAATTATAATAGATGATGTCATTTAATACTTGTATTTTGAAAGCAACACTTGTTATTATGACCTGGCATGTATACGTATTTCAGGGACTTGCACATGTACACATATATTTCTCTAAGTCTTCCACTTGCGTCTTTCACTTATCCTTGGATTATGTTTGCAGTTTGGCTTAATCTATTCCATGTTTTATGCACTCATACAGACAACATACATCCACCATTCAATATGTTGCATAAGTGATGTTTTGAAACTCGGGAGCTGAGTTATGCTTGACCCCCGATTTTCAGGGCGTTACAGTTGCTACCTTAGATTACCTAACTATATAACGAGTGCACAGCCTTTTACCACTTGGCTCTTTGATTAGAGTGCGACCCTAAGTAGTAAGATCATATGACATGTGTTTAAACCCACAAACATGTTCCATTATAACAATAAGGTAGACTCTAGATGTGTGAGGGTGCGATATGTGTTTGGCCCTTTAATCATGTGGGCATGTGGCATTTGTATGGTCACCTAATCAAATGCAATTGTGGAGTATATGTGGGCGTTTAACCGTATGATTTCAAAATTCACACAAGGCCAACCAACTACATGAAGTCAGGTGGTATTGGTGACCACCCAATGTTATGACCACGTGCATATGGGTATAGCCATAGTCACCTGAACCATGAACAGTTGGGTTATACGTGCAGGTTCTCTTAGTCATGAGAATTATGATATAGGCTGGATTATACAACTTGTTAGGCGAGTGGCCTTCAATTCGGTTTCATGCGACATAAATACAACCCTTACATTATTCTCATAGCTGAGACAGATGCGGGACCACTAAACTATATCTGATGTGATGGAAGCTAGTTCTTGGCCTCTTGATTATGTGACACCAAATATGAGTCATTCTCTGTATAAAGTATAAGGCGATCATAGTTTAAGAGTTAGTGTAACGTAGTGTAGCCTAGTATGGTGGGTATGCTTGTGATTGTGTCTTAGATGCTTTGAGATATGGTCACTAGACCATGATACTAATTGTATGTTCACTCAACCAAGTGAAATTATGACATCGACAACCTACCAGTGTGGGAGCTTTATAAAGTGGTTGCCCATAGATCTAAGAGTTGTAATATAGTAAATATAAGTAACCATGTGACCTTAAATCCTTTATTATGGCAAGTAGAGTGACATTTGTGTGGCCACTCAACCATATGGACTTTTGATAACGGAGTGGTCATAAGACCATGTGGGCATATGAGAACTGTGTGATTACTCAGACTCGTGGACTATGCTGATGGTGTAACCTCTTAGGTACGTGAACTTAGGACGTGTATCAGATTGATTATGGACCCTACCTTGATGTAAACATTGCATATTTCACTATTTATCCATTAGTCTAGCTAATTCTAGAACATGTTTCCAAAATGACTTAAATCCAATCCCTAAATAAGTTAGACGATATAAAATAGTGTTAATTAAACGTATAACTTTCAAAAACTTGTGACCCACTTAATGTATGTATTTTATCCACACTGTTCAATTGTTTTACCAACTAAACAGTTTGATGATGGAGCCTGTTGATGTGTGCCTTGTGCATCTGAACTGTTCTTCCTTGTACTACCTTAATTTATGTGAGATACCTATATTATCTACTTGTTGGGACCCACCGGAATGTTTATATATGGACCCATTTGCTTGTAGTATCATTTGGAAGTAGGACCCACTACATTGTATAAGACAAACCCGCATTATCCAACTGTAACTAACACCTATGTGTATATTATATACCAAGTCATTCAACTTAGGGCTCACTATATCTTATGAAGTTTACATGTGCCTTCCAAACCATTGTAGAACTACTATAATAATTATTTGTAAATCCAATCTACTAACAACCCACATGAAGATGAAGTTCACTACATTAAATGAGTTTCGCCAGCACCATTCATCCTGTGACTCATTTACTATATCTTATGTCTAAGCCTTTCATCTCATACCCACTTGGTGCATGTACTTTGTGTCACCACCACTCATTAACCATAAGGCCCAGTTAGGGTATAACCATGTAGTCCCAATAGAAGAAAATCATATTGGGCCAAAGCCACTAATGGAATATCTATCTTGTGAAGGATATAGTGTAACTTTTATTACAATTAATGCTCGTGATTATGATGTTATGGATGATATTAGTGATGTCAGTAATTGTGGTTAATAGAAGCATGTGATTTAATACTTGATTAATGTTATTCCATTCCTTAGCATACTAAATTCATCTACTTAACCATGTTGATATTGTTCATACTCATGTACCACGGAATGATGGTATGTGCAAGTGTACTTCAATACATTTGTTTATGTGTAAGATATGTCCTCTTTAGTTTAGTCACATAACTATGGATTAATATAGTTGATAGTAGCACATGATGATTGTATGTCATTTTGGCTTAAAGGTTAAGTAGACCCTAAACTTATGGCATTATATGCATACCATATGCACTTGAACATATGCATTATCATGGTTGTTTGAATTCATGTATAATCATGACATACATGATGATTGAAATGCCATAGTCATACCGTATAACATGAGTTGGATCTTGACGATGAAATGTATATCTATGATGATGACTCGGGTTATCCTTGAAAATGAACGGGACACCGGAAGTGTGGAAATAGTAGGGGATGATGTGTCCCTTGGGTTGAAAGTCCCTAAACCCCTATGCTAGCTAGGGTTGCCTCACCGTCGAGTCGAGTGGACACATTGGTCATGGATTTGACTCTCACTAATGAGGTCAGGTTGAGAAGAGGTAGGTCCAACCTGCTTAAGGGTTGAGGTGCAAACAAGGACCAGTCTGACTCGCCAGCAAGGAGAAGTACGAATGAAGTCCACTACTGGCATGCCGAGTGGAAGTCCACCACAGGGCAGGTATGTGAGGTCGATTATTGGTGTTTGGTGCATAGGTGTCGACCACGGTATTTTTCATGATATACAGTTGGTGGGAGTCCACCACAGGGCGGGTATGCAAGGTCGATTACTAGTGTCTAGTGCATGGTATCGACCACAGTGTTTCTCGAGATATACAGTTATGATATGTCATGACAATATGATAATTATGATGTGATTAGGAATGTGTGTAATACGGTTATGGTTGTGGTATAAGAGAAATGAAAATATGACTTAGTGATGCTGGTAGCATTGACTCGGGTGTTCCTTGTTGCATATGCATTGCATTAGCATTGGCATCATACCTTACATACTACATGCCTTTCATCATACATGATTTCTTTGTGGCATATTTATCTTGCTTGCATGTATGACACACTACACATACATGTGTACTCACTAGGCTTTTTGTCTAAGCTTCCTATTTCCCATTTTTTCAGGGTTGGAATAGCTTAGAAGACAGCTTTCTCGATGCATTGTATATATTTGCCAATGTTGACATTATGTACCTTTCGAAGAGCATTGTACTTGTAACCATCAAGATTTATAATGAAGATTGTTACTTGGTATTTTGATCATCGATCTTCATGCTCAGGCATTATTATAATAAAAAAAATTAGTCGAAAATCTTCCTTGTGGTGTGCCGAACTTGGGACTTGGAGTATGGAAGTCGAGTGCCGGATTCGGGGCATCACGGAAGCTGTTTATCCCCGGATTTGGGGCGTGACACGAGATCAATATGATATTTATTTTTCCTACTAATTCAGCTCTTTGTGACCTTATGAACAGACTGGATGGAAAATAAATGTGATGGTGGGCCCCGTGAATTGTTTAACAGTGGAAATCATTATCTCCACTATTATTTATGGTATGGTCCAGATGATCTTCCGATGTGAATCATTTTTGGGTAATGCTCTAAAAAGATCTCTAAAATAGATGAATGGTGTAGACGATGCGGCCCATTGATGCGGCCCACTTAATGTATATGAGGCCCATTGGTGCGGCCCGTGGATGTGGCCCACTTGATGTATATGAGGCCCATTGGTGTGGCCCATGTGATATGGCCCACTTGATGTATATGAGGCCCATTGGTGTGGCCCATTGATGCGGCCCACTTGATGTATATGAGGCCCATTGGTGCGGCCCATGTGATATGACCTACTTGATGTATATGAGGCCCATTGGTGTAGCCCATGTGATGTGCCCCACTTGATGCATATGAGGCCCGTTATGATGTATTTGAGTCTCATGGGTTAAGGCCCAATGTGATGTATATAAGGACCATTATGATGTGTGATTCCACCAAGATGTTTGTAATGATGTTTATGGCGGGCCATGCCTTGGGAGCAATGATGGTTTAACGTCCACATTGTAAGAGCAATGATGATTAAATGTCTACATTGTAACTCTCCCTAGGGCCCATTGTTAGGCCCATACTTGTTGTGTGTAGGCCGTCTAGGCACATCTTTGTTATGAAGATAGTTCATCACCATATAACATGCTTAGTATAACTCTATGATTCATGCCCATACACACAATATGTATGCTTGATATAAGGAGTGACTGATCATAGCATATGCCATTGGGCAGATTGTTTATGGAACTCACTGATAGGAGTTGCCCACATGAGCGCGTGGTATGCGCAGGATTGTTGCATGACTGGACAATGTGATTCATGCATATCATATTTATGCGACATGATCACTGTACGCCCTAGCGACATAGGGTCGTGGCCTCCATAAGCACATTATGTATGGCTAGATTGGATACCATAAATATTGGTTCTAGCACTATGGGCACATAAGATGTCCTTTGGTGAAAGTCCCAGAACCTTTTTAGTACCAAGAGATGCTCCAACGTCTAGACCGAGTGGATACATGAGCGCACGAGTGCCAAATACCAGTAGGTCGCGTCTCCCATTGTGTCGTGGTCAGTTGGAAGGGGGTGTGGCCTTATTCGCCTGAGGAGGGGGCTGTAAGCTAGGTTGAGCTTGACAAACTCGCGAATGGGTCCGATATCGACGAGTCAGATAGGTATTGGTAGACTACTGGTCAGGCAAATAGCGTGGTCTCTTCCCCTCGCTGCGCTGTGTGGCTAGGGAGGTAGTAGTCGGTGTGGAGTGTACTAAACCCTGGTGATATCCCAGAGGGGAACTGTACTGATATATGTACTTGATGAGGACTGGCATGCTTGTGTTGTATCTTGCATATGACATTTGGCTATGTAGGCCTCGCATCGCATGGCCTTGATATGGCCGATAACATTTATACCTCGCATCACGTGGCCTTGGTATGGTAGATAACATTTATACCTCGCATCGCATGGCCTTGGTATGGTATATAACATTTATACCTCGCATCGCATGGCCTTGGTATGACTGATAGTATTCATGGACTTACCAGTATATTTTCACATTATTTTGATATTGCATACTTATCATTTACCTTGTGCACACACTTACACCACCCTCTGAGCTTTTCGTAAGCTTATGCATGATCGTTGCGTGCAAGTGACGTTGGATCGTAGCAGCACTAAGGCATGAGCATGTAGCTAAGCTTTTTGAGTTTCGATATCTATATTTGTATTTCCCTTTTTGCATTCTACTCAAAGTTTTTGATATAGTGGATATGTGGTGATGTTGTTTTGTGACTTGGTTATGCATGTGGTTATGCTCCATTACCAAAAAAATTCATATCGAAAATCCTCTTCGTAGGATCCAAGGATCGGAATCTAGCATATGGGTGCCAGGAGCCAAGAATGGGGCACTACGGAGGTTGTCAGTGCCAAATTCAACAATCAGGAATTTTGTGAGCCCGGTTTCTGAGTTTGGAGCATGACAGAAGCTGGTATCAAAGCATAACTTGGGAATACTTGAGGATCACATCACATATTGGTATGAACTTAGAATGAATAGGTCCCGAGTCCTATTAACTTAACAATTTTCTGATATAGACCCTTAACATGTGTGACTTTGAGGGTTCTCAAGGCTAATAGGTCTTTGTTCCTTCCTATAGGACATGCCGCCTAGGAGAGCCACCCGGGCGACTCCCGCTCCCCTGTTTGAGTCTAGCATAGTCTCGACAGCACCCGTGATTATAGATCAGCTTCAGTAGATGCTGCAGGTGATGACTATTATCCTTCAAGGGTAGGGCGAGTGCCCACTATTAGGCCAGCACAGGCAGAGTAAGAGCGTGCGAGCGCCCTTCTTCGAGACTTCCAACAGCACGATCCCCTGCGCTTCCAGGGCAAGCTAGACCCTACTGTGGTAGAGATATGGTGTTCCAAGGTGGAGAATATATTTGACACTATGAGATGTACGACCCATCAATGGGTCCCAAGCTGTATTTCTTCTCCAAGGTGAGGTTCAGCACTGATGGGCATCAGTTGCCTAAGCGACAACATCAGATTTCGAGTGGACCTGGGAGGACTTTGTAGACCGATTCAGCCGAAAGTTCTTTCCTGAGCATGTTCGACAGCAGCACGTGTTAGAGTTCGAGACCTTGGTACAGGGAGACATGACAGTGTCCCAGTATGAGGCACATTTCATCGCGCTATTAAGATTCGCGAAATACCTTATTGATGATGAGGGGAGGAAGGCCTGCCGTTTTGAGAACGACTTGCATCCTACCCTCAAGAGCCGTGTGGTCGGACATATGTTTTTGATGTTTGAGCAGATTATGTAGAAGGCACAAGTTTACAAGGCAGATTAGGCTGATTTACAGAGGGTTCGTGACCGTAGAGGAGACTGGAAGAGGAAGGCGCCCTCCGGTAGCTCCCAGTAGTAGCAGCATCGTCCACAACAGTGACGCACGACCCGCCCAGCATTCCGAGCACCACTGGCACCCCCAACATCACCTCTGGGACTGTTCTCAGGCGCTTGCTTTGGATGCAGTAGGACGGGACATCGTGGGCACGAGTGTCCCTATCCAAAGCCGGAGAGCCGAGGGCACTGCATTAACCTCTACAATAGCCCCCATAGCAGCAGCAACTGAAAGTGCCCTGATTTGTCAATTAGCGTGAGTGTTGAGTCAGCAAGACAAGTGAGCCCCATAGGAAGATTGTTCAAGCGTCTGCCTCAATCGGATGTAGCTTCAAATCTCTACAAAGGTAAACTTAGCTTCACATCCCATGTCCCAAAACACCAGGTATATAAAACCCTTAAAATGGTTAGAACAACATAGGGTTTAAGGCGTGAAAACTGTTTTGTAAAATCAGGAAAATCTCTAAGTTTTTAGCCTTTGTTGATTTATTGATAGTGCTTCGATGAAATCGAACTCTGTTATCGATGTCCTCAAAACTCACTTGATGTTATCGAAATGAGGACTTTAGATGTCCAGCAACCAAAATGAATCTTGGGCTGAATGCTCAATGAATCAATGACAAGATCCATATCATCGACTTTCAAATCTCAAGTTCATCGAAATGGCTCGATAAAATTGACATTTGGTCAGTTTGCATCTAGTAAGTAGTTAAGGAAAGTCATGTGATTTTCGATGACTCAAAGAGAGCCTTAATATCTTCGAATTTCAAATCTCGATGATATCGATGGACCTTCGATGATATCGGATTAGGACACAAATCTGTCCAGCAAGCTTTCAGGTAAATTCTTTTAAATGTTCGAGGTATTAAGAATCACTCGATGATATCGATATTCAAAGATCGATCATATCGAGACCAGGTCAATGTCATCGAATTGGGACACAAAACTATCCAGCGAGTTTATAGGAAAATTCCTTGAAAAAATCGATGAATCAAAACTGGTATCGATATCATCAATATTCAAAACCAGATGATATTGAGGAATGCTTGGTCATATCAATGCCCGTTTAGTTCCAAAGGCAAGTCTGCTCTCATGTTTTTAAATGTCGAGGAATCGAACCATGGGTCGATGAAATCGGAGTTCAAAATCTGATGGCATCGAAGCATGTTCAATATCATCGTTCAGTCGGCAAAAACGTTCATAAGCGTTTGATAGATTGAGTTTGTGTCATCGAGTGCCCATTCGACACTATCAAGGGTATACGCTCGATGATATCGAACTTTGTCAAAAATTATGACTGTTTTATTTTCATTGGAACTTTTTGCTATTTAATGAGAGCTTGCCTTAGGTTGTAGATAAAGAAAAATAGATAGAGCTTTTGAGTGTTTAATTCAGATCACCTACCTTAAGCCCTTTTCTCTCATGGGAGTTCATTCCTCAATTCACCCTCATCATTGATATTCAATAGAGTGGATTGGTGAATGAACTTCCACATTCAAGGATCCTTCAGCAATCACCTTAATTGCAAATCATTGAGCTGAGATTCCTTGAATGCAGAGATCGTGGTATTACTCTGTCACTCTAATGATTAATCATTTAATAGAGTAATTACTAACATAACCTTGACCTAGTCCATCGCCTTACATTAGAGCATCATAAGTGTTGCGGATCAAGGGAGCTGAAGATTCTTCATCAATAAAGGAAGAGATCTTCATCAACATGATTAATGGGGCTCATCTACTTATTTATAAGTCATTAGAGTCCAGAGACCCTGCTAATCATTCCTTTGTATAGGATTAGGTCACACGTGATTCTCACCCCTTTCAAGTCCTCATAGGAGGCATCCGACGGGAGAATACGTGTGGGTGTTGTGTGTTGACCCTTGCTCCTGGTGAGCATAAACTTTAGGTTCATTATGTGGATCCTTGGCTTGTGTAGCCTAAAACCCTAGGTGCTATGTGTTGACCTTTACTCTTGTATAGGGCATAAACTTTAAGTTCCTTGGGTGGATCTTTAGCCCGTGTAGCCTAAAACCCTAAGTGATGTGTGTTGACCTTTACTCGTGTAGGGCATAAAGTTTAGGTTGCTTATGTGGATCCTTGGCCTGTTTAGCATAAAACCCGAGTGTTGTGTGTTAACCTTTGCTCTTATATAGGTCATAAAATTTAGGTTCCTTGTGTGGATCCTTGGCCTGTGTGGCCTAAAACCCGGGTACTGTGTGTTGACCCTTGCTCCTGTGTGGGGCATAAACTTGTGTCTCATGGAGACACGTCTAGGTTCCTTACGTAAGCTCTAGAGTTGACCTTGTGTAGGCTATGAAGGTTAGAGGTTAACCTAATTTAAAACCTCCATTAGTGAGATCTAGTAGACTCAAGTGTTGAGTGCATCCGCCAGAAGTAGAGTAGACACATAGTCAAACCACTATAAAAATAACTGTGTTTAGGATTGCTATTTACTTTTAATAATTATATGATTTCTCTGAATGTTCTCATAATGCATGCTTACATGATTGCCTAGAACTAATTAGAATCACATCTCACACATAGTCACATCCATCTTGAACTATGTTCCTCATCTTGTTTATGTTTTGAAAAGTCTTATGATTGGATCCTCTAATTGGCTTGAAAGCCATTAGAGTTAAAATGGAAATATCATGATAGGAGTTTGTTAAATCAGGGTTATGATAATAGGACTTTAAATCATCATAAAAAAAATTTAAAGTCATATTCATCCCCCTTTAGGATACTTTGACCAATTCCCACTTCTACGAAAGCGGTCATTGCCGCAATTTCAATTGGCATCAGAGTGGGTCTCTGTTAAGGGCTTCACTGCCTAGACTGTGATCTTGACTGAAGTTGGAATCATGTCAAATGGTATAGGTCTAGAGGTACGAACGGTCAAAACAATTGCATAGTAATCCATACTGCACTAAAAGTCGGTAATAGGTCAAAATGGTATCTTGATAGTGGGTGCTCCAGACACATGACCAGTGACCAAACCTATTTTTTTAGAGTATTCTAACTTTAACGGTGCGTTAGTCACTTTTGGAGATGGGAGCTCTGCCAAAATAATTGGGTAAGGAACAATAGTTAGACCAAGACTTCCCAAGATTAAAAATGTTCTTTGTGTAGATGGTTTAAAACATAATCTCCTTAGTATCTCACAAATTTTCAATAAAGAACACTTGGTCAATTTTTAAAAAAATGTGTGTAGAATCTTATATCAAACAGGAAAATCTATCTTGAAAGGCTTACGCAAAAGTGACAACTGTTACGTAATTGAAAGTAGCAATGAGAATGTATTATCCTCAAAATGTAATATGACTATGAAAATGAAACGCCCCGACTTTTCAGGACCTAAGTATATGACTCGTTTCCTAAAAACCCAAGTGTTAACCTTAAAGGATAGTCAAATTCGAGTATATATTTTTTCTTCTTTATTAAAGTAAGCAGATGAGTACAGAATGGACAAATCAACATAAAGAAAAACTTTATTATCATTCAAATATATAAGAGCTACCCATAATGACTTATACAAACCAATGTCCCCATTCTTACAATTACAAAATGAAATAATATTACATGTGAAATAAAGTAAATTACAACAAATTTGAGATATGAAATCCTATAGCAACCCTTGGCAATCACAATCATGCATCCTTGTCAAATGTAGCTTGCTCCTCCTCAATATAAATATGAATTTCACCTGGGCCACCTGTGCTACCTGTACAATTAAATATTTGATGGATGAGTGGCCAACTCAGTGTGAATTCCCCTCAAGAATACACATCGCCACATTAGGTAAGCATAGTTATAAAGTAAAGCATACAAAATAATATATGATGCAGGTCTTAATAGATGCATGGATGCGTGAATGCAATCATCGAACCTGGGTACATCATCCAGTCAGAATCATCGAACCTGGGTACATGATCCAGTGGGAACAATACGTACATCATGTATGATAGCAATAAATGTTGGTCTGTATTATGTATGTATGATTAGCCAATCTGTTATTAATCCAATTACAACCAGTTATTTTAAATAAGCTCAAAGGTTACTATGGGAGCTTGTCACAAGCGTAGGCCGACAGCTCGGGCGTAGGTCCCTTCCCACCATCCCCGGCTCATGAGACTACCATCTTATGATGTTTTATGGAAACTTATTATAACACCCTAAAAATCGGAGGTCGAGCAAGAGCCTAACTCTCGAGTCCCAAAACATCACTTATGCAACATATATGATGATGATTAAATGTTTTCTGTATTAGTGCATTAAACATGAGTGAGATTATACCAAATCAGTATATCATACTTTAGAGGCAGTTAAATAACGCAAGTGAAAGACTAAGAGATGTATATAAGCGTATATGGAATTTATAGACCATTGCCAGTCTCTAGAGTATGAATACATTGCCAGGTCAAATAATTACATGCAGCCAACTACAAATGATAAGCCCTGCAGCCCCTGTTAATAAGGATGGTCTAAGTAAACTCATCAGATAACTGCATGTAAGAGAACTCCTCGTCATCGTAGAAGTCAGGCTCCGCCTCATACGTCACATCGCCATCTGCAACTAAGACAGGGTCTGGTTGGTGTTTAAAACATCGTCCCAAAACGTGGGAGTGAGTGATCAATTCAGTGGAGCTATAAGGCAAAGGTTAACATGTTATGTAACGCCCTGAAATTCGGGGGTCGAGCATAACTCAGCTCCCGAGTTTCAAAACATCACTTATGCAACATATTTGATGATGGATGTATGTTGTCTGTATGAGTACATAAAACATGGAATAGATTAAGCCCAAACTGCAAATATAATTCAGGGATAAGTGAAGAACGTAAGCGGAAGACTTAAAGAAATATATGTGTACATGTGCAAATCCCTGAAATACATATACATACCAGGTCATATTACAAGTATTGCTATCAAAATTACAAGTATCAAATTACATCATTTATTCCCAAAAGTAATCCTAGAATCCCACGCATCAGAACAAGGCTCACTAGAACCCGCCTGAAAACTGCATGAAAGAAAATGCAGCCTCATCATCCTCGAACTCCTGCTCTGCCTCAGAGGTCGCATCAACATCTGCAACTAAGACAGAGTCTGGTGGGTGTTTAAACACTGCCCCAGAACGTGGGAGTGAGTGATCAACTCAGTGGAACAATAAAGCACAGGTTAGCATGTTATCAATTCAATCAAGCAGTAATGATAAAGCAGAACAATCAAACATGTCCTAAGTACTCTTGTTAATGCAAGGATGTATGTAGAATGATGCATGCCCTCACACGTACACCCTCAGCATCTTCATCTTACGTTACGCATGACATCACCTCAAAGTGCGCCACCTCTTCCAGGCATATGCAAATGCGGTGCATGAACATGATTACCAAGTTGTTATTAGTCCTTTTCATACAGCAGGATTAGGAAGCTAAGGTACCTTCCTCATATCACCATCCAAACAGTGATCCATTCTAGGGTCGTCAGTCCTAGATCATCCCATACGATCATATGGTTTCAGGTCGTTGCAAAGGGCTCGTCACCAATCAATGCATGCCTATCATACTTTCGTTACTACGATAAGGCTCGTCACCTCAATGCGGTATCCAGGTATGCTTGAGGTCACTACAAAGGGCTCGTCACCAATCGATGTAGGCCGACAGCACGAATATAGTGTCTCATACCACCATAATCGGCTCACGAGTTTGGTTGATCACTGGTCACTACGGGGAGGCTCGTCACCCCAGCGTAGGCCGACAGCTCTACCACGGTGTCCCATACCACCATGTCCGACTCATGAGTCTTAACGGATCAAGGTACAATGGTTAACAGGATTTCATCGGTAAGTTTGGTACCCTAGATTCAAACAATATCGTCCATACATGGTGAACTGACATCGAATAATTGGGTTACTTGACGAACTCGACTAGCACGAGCGCACGTTGGGTTGAACGACATAGAGTGCGCAAGCACTCCTGTGGCCAAACCACTGCCGACAACTCTAATATGACTCGGGTTCGTCTAATCACGTCCTACGTGGCGAAAACAACCTCAGCCACGATCTCAAGGTCGATTACCGATTTCCTGGACTATTCATAGTCCCAAACACATTCCACCACAACAGATATTCATATTAACAATCTAGAATAGTGATGGAACAACAACTCAAATCATGTGGTATGTAAGCATCTGAAGAGTATCAACTTAACATGGATTTACACATAAGTAATGCTTAAAGTTAAACAACAAAGAATGTAACTTGCATGTGGTAAATCATACACATCAATAGGAGTGTTGAGAACGCTTCTCAACGCCCGCAATTAGGTAAATATATTACACTTTAAATCATTCAGCTACAAATACTTAGAATACATAAGTCAACATACATGACGTATGTTGAAATACACGCATTTGGACAATTCCTTTTACCAAGGAGTTGTCACACATACAGTTAGCATAGGTACACGACAAATAATCATGGCAAATATATGTTCATATTTTATACGTATACGATACTTCCTACATATACATAGAATACACAAAACTCAATATAACACATGCATATTAGAAACGCAAAATAAACATAGGATTTGGCATGTGAAATCTCATCCATAGCAAGAATAAACCATTCACTGGCATTGAAAGCCTTGAAAACCATAACCTATACAATTAAAGTCCGCACCTTAAGCCAGAAATAGAACATCGAACTGATTCAGACGATATGTCTTCGTCAATGGCGACAGGACAACCTAAGGCAAGAATAGAAATGAGATACAACAACACATAAACTATTCTAAGCTCTAAAACAGATTAGGGTTAGGAAATTCGTATGGAAAAGAGAGTTAGGGTTTTAAGGTCTATATATAGGCCTAACATTGATGAAAATAACCCCAGGGCCAAGGTATACTTAGGTTATAACCAAAACAGGCTTCTCTCGATCCAACGGAACACTTCTGGTGGGCCTTTTATCATGAGAGGTCGGACTTAAGCTCACTGATAATGGATCTAGGTCAGACTGAGTTTTCGTACCGATCGGATCTACAGATCAGCCGTGGCGAATCACACACAATTCAACGGTCATCGAATCTCGATCAGGTCCACAACCACAAGGACATGCCTGGGCCATCTTCCCTGATCCGAGGGTGAAATTGGGTCAGAATCCAACGGTCAGATTGTTTAAAATTGTCGCGCAAGCAACACGACTCAGATTTCATAAAATCACATTTAATTTCTCACCGTTCTCACACTCTTCACTCCGGACTCAATCAAATCGACCCAAAACATCATCTGGACTTAATTTTTGAGGTGATGGCCAAGTCCAACATAGTGACCAATACTGCCTAAGATCGTCGCTATCGGACTTTCGACGCACGGTCCAGGTTCGATCCAAAGCTTCCAAAAATTCCCAAGAGCAACTGGATTTAGTGATGAATCCCGAATTTCAGAGTAACCTAGCGCTAATGATTCTACAGGTTTTGAGTCATGCAGATCAAATTTAAAGTGATTGATGCAAATTTCTCAAGCAATCGAGTTTAGCGCTAATTACTCACAAAAAGCTTCTAAGGAAAATAGAGGTAGTACTCGGGTCTTGCACAAAATTTTTCGGGTCATTACATGTTATCAATTCAATCAAGCGAAAATGATAAAGCAGTACAACAATCAAGCCCTAAATACTCTTGTTAATGGAAAGATGGTATGATATGATGTATGCCCTCACCTGCACTCCCTCTGTGAACTTCATCTCACGGTCGCAGCATGCACCACTCCAGACACATGTTACTTCCTTTCCAAAGCACTGTGCAATGCAATGTTATGATCGTGTTAACCAAATTCTTACTTAGGTTTATTCATACAGCAGGGTTGGGAAGCTAAGGTACCTCCCTTATATCAATTCCCAAACAATGATCCATTCTAGGGTCGTCAGTCCTAGTAAATCTTATACAATGTTGCGGTTCTAGATCACTACAAAGGGCTCGTCACTTAATCAGTGTAGGCCTAGTTTATACTCTAGCTGCTACAGAAAGGCTTGTTATCTCAACGCAGTCTCAGAGTACACTCGAGGTCACTATAAAGGGCTCATCACCTTATCAATGTAGGCTGACAGCTCGAATACAGTGTCTCATACCACCGTATTCGGTTCACGAGTTTAGGTTGCTCACTGGTCACTACAGGGAGGCTCGTCACCCCAGTATAGGCTGAAGCATGACCACGGTGTCCTATACCACCATGTCCGGCTCATGAGTCTTAGTGTATCGTGGTACCATGGTTAAACGGGCTTTTCACTGGTGAGTTTAGTACCTTAGGTTCAAGTAGTAGCATTCATACATGGTGAACATACATCAGGTCAATTGGGTTACTTGACGAGCTCGACTAGTATGAGCATACATCGAGATAATCGACATGAAGTGCATAAGCACTCTGTGTGGCCTAACCACTGTCGACAACCGAGGTACGACCCGGATTCATCGAATACGTCCTAAGTGGCAAAATGACCTCAGCCACCAAACAAGGACCTGTTACCGATTGCCTGGACTATACCATAGTCCCAAACATACTTCAAATACAATAGGAATACGTATGTGCTAGTCCAAAATAGCATGTAGCAACTAACTTAAACAAAAGTCTCATTTGAGCATTTCCATGAACACATAGTGTACATAATAACGTATATAGGCATTTCAACCATAAAGCTCATAGTAGTGTATAGGATACATAAAGGAAAACTATAACCATGGTTAAGAGATTTGAGAATCCTAAGTTAACACCCTCATTACATGCATTCCAACAAGTATTTCCTTGTTGAGGCATTTTATCAAACACTTAGACTACACACATTACATACATGTAATGACTTAGTTAAAACACATGTTATAGCAAATCCTTTCACAAGGAGATGCCACGCATACAACGATCACGCATTTACCATCAATAATCATGGCAAGCTCGAATCATAAATCCATATTCATTCAAGCATATCAACAAACACATGGCTATATTCAACATAGTTCATATATGTGTGTAAAGTGCGAGAAACATCGCATCTAAGCATGTGGTATCATTCAAGTCAGTCATAAATCATTAACTGATATTAAAAGCCTTGAAAACCATAACCTAAACATTTATAGTCTGCACCTTTTGTCGGTAGACTCATAATGAACTCAGTTTAAAAGCTAAGTCTTTGTCTACGGCACCACAACAACCTATAACAGGGAATAGGTTAGCTATTCCACCATTTACAATATTGGAAACCCTAAAATAGATTAGGGTTAGATTTTCTTACCTAAGAACAAAATCAGAAACGTCGGAATAGCGACACAGGAAGCGTAGTTAAGCGCGTGGAGTAAGGGGATTGAATCTCAAGAACAAAATCCAGCTTTCTCTCTCACTTTCCCTCTCTTTCCTTCTCCTTTTCTCTTTTCTCTCCCTTAGGGTTTAGAAATTCGTATGGAGTGAGAGAGAGGGGGTTTTAAGCCTTTATATAGACCCAGGACTGATGGAAATGGCCCCAGGGCCAAGGTATACTTAGGTTATATCTAAAGGGCATCGGTTTCAGTCCAACGGAGCACTTTTGGTGGCCTCTCTTCAGCATACGGTCGGACTTAAGCTCCTTGATATTGGATCTAGGTCAAGCTGAGTTTTTAGTCCGATCAAATTTATAGGTAGACTATGGCGGACCAGTTTCAGTTCGACGGTCACCGGTACTCGATCAGGGCCATAAGTGCACCAACATGAGTTGAAAATTTTTCCTAATCCGAGGGTGTACCTGGGTCAGATTCCGATGGTCTAGATCCTTAGATTTGGCCCGTGAGTGAATGACTCAATTTACTTAAGTTTCAGTTCACTTTCTAAAGATATTCGTGTTTCTCACACACTTCTCTCCGGGCTCAAGTTGTACGTTTTTAGGCACTATTAAGACTTGATTTCCGAGGTGGTTGTCAAGTCTAGTACTACGGTCATAACCATATAGTTTTGTAGTAATCAGACTTTCGACGTGTGGTCTAGGTCCGATACAGAGTTTCAAGGTGCTCCCGAGAGCAACTGGGTTTAGGGATTAATCCTAGATTTCAAGGTAATGCAGCGTTAACGATTTAACATGTTTCGAGTCTTACAATTCATGTTTATAGTGATCAGTGCTAATTTCACAGGTAATCTAGTTTAGCACTAGATAATTCTCATTTAATTTCTAAAGGATTTGGTCCTTAGTGATTTCTGCCTGAGGTGGTACTCGGGTCTTTGTACGGATTTTTTCGAGACGTTACAATCTCCCCCCCTTAAAGAAAAATTTCATCCTTGAAATTAGTACCTTCTCGTACTCCTCAAGAATCTGAGGGTAGTTCTTACAGACCTCGGCTTCAGTTTCCCAAGTAGCCTCTTCCTCAGTGTGATGTGTCCACAGTACCTTCACAAGTGGGATAACCTTACTACGCAATACCTGCTCCTTATCTAGGATCCGCGTCGGTCGCAGTACATACGTAGCGTCCTCACTCAACTGTACCTACTCCCATCTGATAATGTGGGAAGGATCGGGAACATTTTTCTTCAGCATAGATACATGAAATACGTTATGCATGCCCGCAAGTGGTGTGGGCAGAGCAAGACGGTATGCCACCACACCCACTTGATCAAGTATCTGAAATGGGCCAATGAATCTCGACGTAAGCTTCCCTTTATTACTAAACTGAAGAACTTCCTTCATTGGGGAAACCTTCAGGAATACGTGGTCCCCAACCTCAAACTCTAAGGGTCGCCGCCTCGTATCGACGTAGCTCTTCTGCCTACTTTACGCTGCCAGAAGTCGACGCCTGATAATGTCAATCTTTTCTAAAGTCGCCTAAACTAACTTTGGGCCAATCAAACTCTTCTCGCCAACCTCTGCCCAGCAGTGCGACGCTCGACAAGGATGCCTATACGGCCTCATAGGGAGTCATGCCAATACTCACCTGGAAACTGTTGTTAGCAGCAAACTCTGCATATGGGAGACAGTCATCCCAACTGTCTTTGAAATCAAGTACATAAGCTCGTAGTATATCTTCCAACACCTGATTCACCTGTTCCGTCTGCCCATCAGTCTGTAGGTGGAACGCAGTACTGAACTT
Source organism: Magnolia sinica (assembly GCF_029962835.1). Lineage (NCBI taxonomy): Eukaryota > Viridiplantae > Streptophyta > Magnoliopsida > Magnoliales > Magnoliaceae > Magnolia > Magnolia sinica. Next base: position 46,357,897 of record NC_080580.1, read on the forward strand.
CAGTTTCACACCCATCGCTTCCTGGATACGAGTCTTAAAGATAGATGTGAATCGCGTGTCTCAGTCTGACATAATCTCCAGGGGAACTCCATGCAGACGCACAATCTCCTTGATGTACAACCTGGCCAACTCATCTATAGAGTTTGAGACTTTAATCGAAAGGAAGTGGGCCGATTTCGTCAACCGGTCCATGATCACCCAAATCGAGTCATGTCCTTTCCTTGTCTTCAGTATCCCTGAGATGAAGTCCATAGAGATGAAATCCCACTTCCATTCAGTTATGGGCATGGGCTGAAGCAGTCCAGGAGGTCAGCTGTGTTCAGCCTTGACCTGATGGCACGTGAGACAACAGGACACATAATCTACTATGTGGGCCTTCATATTGTCCCACCATTATGATCTCTTCATATCTCAATACATTTTCGTGCTTCTGGGATGCATTGCCAATTTCGAACTATGTGCAGCCTCGAGAACCTCCTGTCTCAAGTCATGAAGATTTGGGACGCATAGGCGGCCATAATAACGTAAGCCCTCATCTATACCAACTCTCCACTCGGCGTCCTCATCATCACTAGCCTGCTCTCGAAGCTTAGACAATCGTCCATCGTCCTTCTGGGCCTCAATGATCCTATCATCAATAAGTGGCCGCACACGAACATGTGCGATGCTCTCGAACGGCTCCTCCACAGTGAGCTTCTCCTCGAAGTCTCACACGAACTCTATCATACCTCATTCTGCCACCATCAGCGGAGCTGCAAATTCTATGGTCTTCTTGCAGCTCAATGCATCAGCCACAAGGTTAGCCTTGCCCAGATGGTAGGAAACCTCGAACTTAAAGTCCTTTAAGGTTTCCATCCATCGGCGCTCCTCATATTCAGGTCCCGCTGAGTGAATATGTATTTGAGGCTCAATGATCCTATCATAAATAAGTGGCCGCACACGAACGTGTGCGACGCTCTCAAACGGCTCCTACACAGTGAGCTTCTGCTCGAAGTCTCGCACGAACTCTACCATACCCCATTCTGCCACCATCAGCGGAGCTATAAACTCTATGGTCTTCTTGTGACTCAACACGTCAGCTATAAGGTTAGCCTTACCCAGATGGTAGGAAACCTCGAACTTAAAGTCCTTTAAGGTTTCCATCCATCGGCGCTGCCTTATATTCAAGTCTCGCTAAGTGAATATGTATCTGAGGCTCTTGTGGTCGTAAAAGAACTCGAACTCCTCTCCGTAGAGAAAATGTCTCTAGAGCTTCAATGCAAAGATGACGGCTGCCAACTCTAGGTCATGTGTAGGGTAGTTCTCCTCGTGTTTCCTTAACTGTCTCTAGGCGTAAGCAATCACCCTGTCCTTCTGCATAAGGACACAACCCAGACTAACTGAGACACGTCAGTGTATATAGTATACTTAACCCCTTGCTCTGGTAATACTAGCACAGGGGCGGACGTTAGCTTGTCCTTCAGCTCTTGAAAAGTTGTTTCCACCTTCTCATTCTAGGCGAACTTCAGATCCTTCCATGTCAACTGAGATAGTGGTCTGGTGATCTTAGAGAAGTCCTTAATAAATCAATAGTAGTACCCTGCCAGACCAAGAAAGCTTCTCACCTCAGTAATCGAACCGGGCTGCTCCCAGTCCTGAACCACGGCTACCTTAACAAGGTCAACTTATATCTCTTCCTTGGACACTACATGTTCCAGGAACTTGACTACTTTCCAGAAGTCACACTTCTTATACTGTGCAAACAACTGGTTCTTCCTGAGAGTATCAAAGACTACTTGCAGGTGTTCCTTATGGCCTTCCCGACTCTTGAAATATATCAGGAAGTCATCAATAAATACGATGACGAATCAGAATAGAAACAGATGAAACACCCTGTTCATCAAGTCCATGAACACGACTGGTGCGTTCGTAAGGTCAAACAACATAGCGAGAAACTCATAGTGTCCAAAACCGGTCTTGAAAGCCGTCTTCTGCATGTCCTCATCTCTGACGCGCAACTGATGGTACCCTGACTGCAAGTCGATCTTCGTGAAATACCGCGCCCCCTTCAACTGATAAAACAGATCATCTATCCTGGGCAAAGGATACTTGTTCTTCACCGTCACTTAGTTCAACCTACGATAATCAATACACAACCATAGTGATCCGTTCTTCTTTTTCACAAACCACACAAGTGCTCCCCAAGGAGACACACTGGGTCGTATGAAGCCCGAATCTAACAAGCTGTCAATCTGTCTCCTCAACTCCTCCATCTCACATGGAGGCATGCGATACGTCAGTAACGAAATGGGTGTCGCATTGGGCGCTAGGTCGATAATAAAGTCGATCCCGCACCGAGGAGGTAGTCTAGGTATCACCCTGAACACGTTCTTAAAATCTCGAACTACAGGCGTGGTTTCAAGTATTTGGCCATCAACATTCTTTAACAAGGAAGTGTAACAACGCAAGCAGGAGGGCAATCTAACCTGAACTGCAAAAGTAAAGGTCGTGCCCTCAGGTGCATGAGCTGTCACCACTCTGGTATCGCAATTGATCCCTTCATCTTGGTGAGCCAATCCATAATAAGGATAATGTCATAATGCCATAGTGGGGCAACAATCAGGTCGACGAGAATTATCCTGCCCCTTAAGTCTATCGAGCAATCCTTACACATCTTGGTAATGTCTGAAAAAGTCCCTGTGGCGGCAAGAAGTCTCACTCCCTTCGTGGGACTAGTTTTCAACCCCAGTCGCTTGACTGCTACGCATGATATTATAGAGGTAGTGGATCCAGTCTCCACCAATAAGAAGACCGATATACCTTGCATATGCACTGTGACCTCGAAAGTCGGTGGTGCCGTAACTGCCATCTCCAATGCCTCAGCTGAAAGTGAGTGCACATGAACCTGCTGTGAACGGTTCGGCTGTGGTGCCATAGGTTGCTGAGGCGGCCTAAAGCGAGGTGCCGATGGTTAAAAGGAGCGGTGTGCAGGTGATGTCCGTAGAGGTAGAGCGGAAATAGCCTGAGGCATCGGGCGATTGATCCTCTGAGGCGGTGAGAACCCGCTATCCCTCATCCTGGTGAAACAATTCACCTCTGTGTGGCCCAACCTCTTGCAATAGCTACACTACAAATCTGCCCGTCGTAGCTGAACCGGTGGAGCCGCAAGCCCAGGAGGTGAATCTGTATACAGCCTCTTGCCGAGGAATGGCTTGCTCGGCATGTCTAGTTGCGGCCTAGGAACCATAGGCACGCTTGTGTGGGATAACCTATCTCCATCCTGCTCCGCTCGCAAAGACATATGTACTAGCTCAACATAAGTGGGTATGCTAGCACAATACATCTTCGAGTGAATCTCGGGTCGCAAACCCTCAGAAAATCACCGCATCCTCATCGGCTCATTGGCAAGTATCAGAGGAGCATACCTAGCCAGCTCCATGAACTGATTCTCATACTCTGCCACTAACATCCCCTCCCAGTTGGAGGCGAAGGAACTCACTCTCCTTGTCGTGGCGATAAGTGAGGGGATAGTACTTCTCGTGGAAGCATGTCTCAAAGGCTGCCCACGTCCGTACATGTCCGACCACAACAGTGCGGAGAATACTGTCCCACCATAAGCTGGCCTCTTTCTCAAACATGAATGTGACCAACTCCACCTGCTTTACCTCAGTGCAGCGCAGCGGCTTAAGCATCTTAGAGATGCGATCAAGCCAATACTCCGCCTCCTCGGGTCGGTGAGTACCTACGAAAGTAGGAGGCCGCAAGCATTGGAATTGCTCAAAATGGCCGCTAACACTCGCGTTCCCAATAGGGTGCACAGGTGAAGCAGGTGGAGCCACACCCATACTCTGGGCAAAGACCCCTGCAATAGTGGCCAAAAACTGTTGTTGTTGCTGCTAGTGCTGTAGCTATTACTACTGCATCAATAACATCATTTTCTCCAACCTATCAGCATGAGGACCGACTGAGATGCGTATGGCGTCGAGGTAGACCCACGGTTCTGCTCAGGAACCAATGGTGCAACAAGTGTCGGCCCATTAGTGGGGCTAGTGGCCGGTTGAGAATCTAGCATAGCGTCGAGGGTTGAGCCCAAACTAGGGTCCGTCTGGCTATCGCTTAGGGGAGGAGCCTCGTCAATCAAGTCGCCAAGAGTGAGACGTGTCATACTCCTTATGGCCTTAGGTGACATCCCTTATATACAACATAGAGTGCAACTCAGGTCAGATTCAGTATACTCACAGTTTAACTACACAACATTCACATTACGGCTCAAAGAAACTTAATGCATTTCAATTAACAAAATTGTCACAATACATGAGATGCAGTCTTACATGAATCATGACAGAAGATGCATGAGAGCTATTTTAAACTAGTTTAAACATTTAAAACACACAACCGACCCTATCATACAGCTAAGCCCATCAAGGCTATACATAGAAACAAGTAAACAACCAAACAAAACAAACTAGAAGATGACTATATGTACAATTAGTCGTCTGAATCTGGCGATGGTAGAGGTGCACCCTTGTCCTGCACACAGCACAGGATAGCCCTCAAAGCACGAGACACCTTGCTAAATTTCTGCTTCAAGAAGGCCTGAGTCTCTTCGACCTTGGCTCTGGTCTGTGTGATTTCCTGTTTCAAGGCAACTTGGCCCTCTTCAAGTTGAGCCAAGCGGGCTTATATAGCAGCCCGATTACCATCGCGGCCCTGTGTAGCAGGAGGAAAGCCCTCATCAGTGTCTTAGGCCTCCTCCTCTTCTTCCTGCTCTCCTTCTCTTATCTCATCTCCTTCTTCATCACTCTCCTCTTCTTCGCTCTCCGTCTCATCCTCACTCTCATCGAGTCAGGCTTGACGCTGTCATGGCCCAATCTCCATGTTGTTGAGAGTCATGTCATTAATGAAATGGATTGGCATAGGGAGGTCTACGCCAAGTCTATAGGTGAATTTGCATGCAAGCTTGCATATAAGTCAGCTGAAGGGGAGTGAAATGGACATCCTGGAAGAGTGCACAATCTGCACTATCTGTAGCAGCACATACGTAGGCACGCACAACTTCTCTCCCTACCCAGCTTGGTACAGAAAATCTATCATCAAGCGTGTACACTCACTGCAATTGCTCCACCTGGGATACACGTTGTACATGAAGATGTGATGGAGAAGGCGGAAGTTGTCAATCATATTGGATGCTAGGAGGATATTGTTTGGATTCTAGTGGGCCAGTTAGCCACAAAGGAATCGCGTGCGGCAATCCTTTTCACGTGCACTCTGAAGATTCTTCTCACTTGCATGGACCTCGCTAAGCTATATTCCCATAACTCGGGCTATCAAGGAAGCATTGAGTGTGACATCTCGCCTCCCCACATGGAATTTGAACTGCAAACGCTCCAGTATTGGCTCCCGAACGTGCGCGTAAAAGGCTCGGATGGTGTTCACATTCGCACGAGACTTGCCCTCAAATATGGGACCCCACCAGGCCTCGATCAGGCGGTCCATTAACAGATATTTTCCAAAGAGCTTCTCATCCGCATGTGCTTCAAAAAGAACCCTACAGCCCTGGAACCTTCTATGGGACAGATCCGCTAGTAGAGCTCTCTCGAAGGGAGCCTGGTGATCGAGGTCCTGCTTTGTACTTATCGCTCGATCGGCGCTTGTACTTGCGGTGGCACCTCTCGGTCTCCTTGAACGAGTAGGGCAACTAGGCCTGGCCTCCTCCGTTGAAGATCTCTTCTTTCCCATGAGAGAAAGAAGCATGGAGATGGAGAAAATAGTCGTTACAAGCTCGAAAAGAGCCATGGGAGTGAAATAATGTGGAGGAGAGAATGGGTTGTAGGACTTGAAGGTATATGAGTCACAAATGGAAAGCTTGTGCACTCAAATGGAAGAAAATGAGAGAGATAGGAGGTGGGTGTTAATGAAAACAGTGGAGGGGTGTATGAAATGAAGGAAAGAGGGAAAATATGAGGATGAAGGGGGGATTAAAGAGGGAAAAAAGAGTTTTTAGGGAAAAAGGAAAGCTTGGGAGTGTGAAAGAGGGGAGTGGGGAGCAAATGGGGGTGATATAGGGGTCCCCACATAATTGGTGGGACCCAAGCATTGCATGGGCGTCGGCCCGCCCGGCCCGCGCCGACCCGACAGGCCCGGACCACCTAACTGGCGAGGCCTCGCCGATCAGGTGATGCCATCGCCAGTCCCTGGACTGTCCGGCGATGGCTCGCCCCCTAGGCGATGCCATCCCCGCAGGGTGCCAGGAACATGTGGGGTCCACTTTGGGTCCCCCCGATTTACACCGTTTGGGCCCCCGAGTCTGTCTGAGTCATTTCGGGTCCCATTTCGCATACTTTCGCACTTTTCGGTCTAATTGAGTGTGGAATAGGTTAACTCAGGGTCTAAATCCGTCGATTGACGGTCTAGACAGGCGTTGGGGTCATTTCATGTGATCATTAAGGCCTAAGGGTCCAATTCCAACGGTCGATTTCGATCAATTTCGCCGTTTAACAAAATTGAGAATCCCGCGTCTATTTCTACGTTTCAACACTCGCTCCTAAATCAAAGTACGTCAGTGTGTGTTGTCTGACCATAACCCGGGTCCAGTTTAATCCAAATCATGCTTTGATACCAACTTGTAACGCCCTGAAAATCGGGGGTCGAGCAAGAGCCCAACTCCCGAGTCCCAAAACATCACTTATGAAACATATATGATGATGATTAAATGTTGTCTGTATTAGTGCATTAAACATGAGTGGGATTATACCAAATCAATATATCATACTACAGAGGCAGTTAAATAACGCAAGCGGAAGACTGAGAGATGTATATAAGCGTATATGGTACGTATAGACCATTGCCGGTCTCCAGAGTATGAATACATTACTAGGTCAAATAATTACAGGTATTGGTTCAAAATACAAAATATCAAAGATAGTCCAACTACAAATGATAAGCCCTTTAGCCCCCATCGACCAGGACGGTCTAAGTAAACCTACCTGATAACTGCATGTAAGAGAACTCCTCGTCGTCGTAGAAGTCAGGCTCTGCTTAATACGTCGTGTCGCCATTTGCAACTAAGACAGAGTCTGGTTGGTGTTTAAAACACTGTCCGAGAATGTGGGAGTGAGTGATCAACTCAGTGGAGCTATAAGGCAAATGTTAACATGTTATCAATTCAATCAAGAAGAAATGATAAAGCAGTACCACAATCAAGCACTAAATACTCTTGTTAATGCAAAGATGGTATGATATGATGTATGCCCTCGCCTACACTCCCTCTGCGAACTTCTCACGGTTGCGACATGCACCACTCCAGACACATGCTACTTCCTCGCCAAAGCACCGTGCAATGCAATGTTATGATCGGGTTAACCAAGTTCTTACTTTGGTTTATTCATACAGCAGGGTTGGGAAGCTAAGGTACCTCCCTTATATCAATTCCCAAACAATGATCCATTATAGGGTCGTCAGTCCTAGTAAATCTCATACGATGTTGCGGTTCAAGGTCACTATAAAGGGCTCATCACCTGATCAGTGTAGCCTATTTTATACTCTAGTTGCTATGGAAAGGCTCGTTGCCTCAACGCAGTCTCAGATTACACTCAAGGTCACTACAAAGGGCTCGTCACCTGATCAATGTAGGCAGACAGCTCGAATACAGTGTCTCATACCACCGTATTCGGCTCATGAGTTTAGGTTGCTCACTGGTCACTATAGGGAGGCTCGTCACCCCAGCGTAGGCCGACAGCATGACCATGGTGTCCCATACCACCATGTCCGGCTCGTGAGTCTTAGTGGATCATGGTACCATGGTTAAACGGGCTTTCCATTGGTGAGTTTGGTATCTTAGGTTCAAGCAGTAGCATCCATACATGATGAACATACATCGAGTCAATTGGGTTACTTGACAAGCTCGACTAGTACTAGCATACATCGAAATGATCGACATGAAGTGCATAAGCACTCCGTGTGGCCTCCCCACTGTCGACAACCGAGGTACGACTAGGATTCATCGAACATGTCCTGAGTGGCGAAACGACCTCGGCCACCAAATAAGGACCTGTTACCAATTGCCAGGACTATACCATAGTCCCAAACATACTTCAAATATAATAGTAATACGTATGCGCTAGTCCAAAACAGCATGTAGCAACCAACTTAAACATAAGTCTCATTTGAGCATTTCAATGAACACATAGTGTACATGATAGCGTACATAGGCATTTCAACCATAAAGCAGGTAGTAGTGTATAGGATACATAAAAGAAAACTATAGCCATGGTTAAGGGAATTGAGAATCCTATCTCAACATCCTCATTACATGCATTCCAACAAGTATTTCCTCATTGAGGCATTTTATCAAACACTTAGACTACACACATTGCATACATGTAATGACTTAGTTAAAACACATGTTATATCAAATCCTTTCACAAGGAGATGCCACGCATACAACGATCACACATTTTCAATCAATAATCATGGCAATCACGAATCATAAATCCATATTCATTCAAGCATATCAACAAACACATGGATTTCACTATATTCAACATAGTTCATATATGCGTGTAAAGTGCGGGAAACATCGCATCTAAGCATGTGGTATCATTCAAGTCAGTCATAAATCATCAACTAACATTGAAAGTCTTGAAAACCATAACCTAAACATTTATAGTCCGCACCTTTCACCGATAGACTCGTAACAAACTCAGTTTAAAAGTTAAGTCTTTGTCTACGGCACCATAACAACCTATAACAGGGAATAGGTTAGCTATTCCACCATTTACACTATTGAAAACCCAAAAACAGATTAAGGTTAGGTTTTCTTACCTAAGAACAGAATCGGAAACGCAGGAATAGCGACATGGGAAGAGTGATTAAGCGTGTGGAGTAAGGGGATTGAATCTCAGGAAAAAACTCTAGCTTTCTCTCTCACTTTCTCTCTTTCCTTCTCTTTTTCTCTTTTCTCTCCTCTGGGGTTTAAAAATTCGTATGGAGTGAGAGGGAGGTGGTTTTAAGCCTTATATAGGCCCATGACTGATGGAAATAGCTCCATAGCCAAGGTATACTTAAGTTATATCCAAAGGGCGTCTGTTTCAGTCCAACGAAGCACTTCTGGTAGCCTCCCTTTAGCATGTGGTCGGACTTAAGCTCCCTGACATTAGATCTAGGTCAAGCTGAGTTCTCGGTCCGATCGGATTTACAGGTCGACCGTGGCGGACCAGTTTCAGTTCGATGGTCACCGGTACTTGATCAGGGCCACAAGTGCACCGACATGAGTTGGAAATTTTCCTTGATCCGAGGGTGTACTTGGGTCAGATTCTGACGGTCTGAAACCTTAGATTTGGTCCGCAAGCGAATGACTCAATTTACTTAAGTTTCAGTTCACTTTCTAAAGATTTCGCATTTCTCACATTCTTCGCTCCGGGCTCAAGTTGTACGTTTCTGGGCACTATTAGGACTTGATTTTCAAGGTGGTTGTAACGTCCAATACTGCGGTCATAACCGTATAGTTTTGTAGTAATCGGACTTTCAACGTGCGGTCTAGGTTCGATACGTAGTTTCAAGATGCTCCCTAGAGCAACTGGATTTAGGGATTGATCATAGATTTCAGGGTAATGTAACCTTAACGATTCTATACGTTTTGAGTCTTGCAGTTCGTGTTTATAGTGATTAGTGCTAATTTCACAGGTAATCTGGTTCAACACTAGATAATTCTCGTTTAATTTCTAAAGGATTTAGTCCTTAGTGATTTTTGCTTGAGGTGGTACTCAAGTCTTTATACGGATTTTTCCAAGACGTTACCCCTATCGACTAGTTGCCAATCATATTACATTATATAGGGGTTACCATCGCATGGTTACACGATATAAAAACATCGAACCCATATAGGAAAATTACCAAAACAAAGCCACATAGGGCGATATCAAACAAGCCACCTAGGGCAATTATCAAATAAGTCACATAGGGCGAGTATTAGACCATGCGATAAAAGACCATCCTTGAAAAACATTGGACACAACAACCCTGGATGGTAGGCCCACATCAATGGTCATTTTAAACCACCACCATTCAATAACCACTAAGCCGAAGGTCCATTACAATCACAACCAGTCGGGTTACATCCCAAGTATGGGTGTACATTTATAGGTGGGGGTTTCCCACTAATGTACTAATTTAAAATTCCATTAGCAATCCACAAGCATGAACAGTTATATAGGACAATCATTGAGCATGTAATATAGTAATTCAATTTCCACCAGCTAACACATGTGATTATAAAAGGGAGATATCAATTATAAATTAAAATAAGAACTATAACTTAAGCTAATGAGAAGATGGAAAGCTCAAGAGGAAGAATCATACCTTATTTGTCGAATCGTCCATTAATGTTGCTAAGAAACGCTCATGCCCTTAGACTTGGATCCTATCATGAATTGCATCATTATATCCCAACTTAACTTACTGTTTATGTTTAAGGTATCGACCTAAGATTTAGATTACTTAGGTCTTAGGATTTCGACCTAGAGTTTGATCTTAAACTTAGATTATGGAATTTGAATCCTAAATTATCATTAATATTATTATTATTATTATTAGTATTATTATTATACAATGGATCGAGTAATATTCATATTAATGACGTTTCATAAGTTCATATCTGAATGCACCGACAAGTAACATTATCTAACATCTTTATAATGACTAATAATCTCTTAGATAATACTAGAAGTGATAATAGGACATTTTCTAATGATAATACAATAAGGACTAATACTAATAATTATTCTAAATAATATTTGACTAATCCCACAAGGGAAATGATAATATTTTCTAATGATAATAATAATAGTTATCAATAGTGAGTCAAGTCATGATAATATTTAAGGATAGTAGATAAAATGTAAATGTCTAATAATTATAGTTTCGTTTATTATATTTAATATTAATAGACGTAACAGGCTATTCATGTTTAAGATTCATGATAGTTAGGGTCTTAACTATGATATCTAATGGACTTTAACCTACAATCTATCCTATAGTTGGGATCTTGGTCACATTATTTAGTGGACTTTGACCCACACTCTCACTTAAAGTCAAGGTTTGAGAAAATACAAGTTTAATAGCTATAACATCTAGTTAAATAATTAAAAGTAATTCACAACCCAATAGGGTGGAGGGTTTATACCTCAACAGGTGTTGAGTGTGACCTAACTCCTATTCCAACGAGTTAACTCGGCCCAGTCGACTCAGTGCTTCCAAGCACCACCATTCCTCTCTCTCA